>NW_026975065.1:2113307-2413307 GCF_030014295.1 Loxodonta africana
TGGATTTTCACCTTACTTATTTTTAGGTTTCCTCCTCATCCAGATATGCAATAATTCCTGGGGTCTAATGAAGGACCAAGGTTTGGAGACAGGCTTCAAAACACCCATTGCCCCAGCCTACGTGGGTGATTTCTCTAGAAGTATTGGCTCTGCTCCTTCCATTCCTAGCTGGAGCAGGAGAACCTTGGCAGGGCTGCGAACACCATGATGGGGTTTGTGTACCTATGTGCCTGCATTATCCTTTGAGGTGCTGCCGTCTACCCCAGGGCACTGTCAAGAAGCAGGGCCAACCCCTTTCCTATTTCTAGGACTCTGCTATCCGACTCTCACTCCTCCCCTGGGTTTCAGTTCACGCAGTGTGATTACTCCAGTGAGCTGAGGCTTTTACAACAGGCTCTTCAGGGTCTCAACGTTTCAGAGGTTCAACCCTGTGAGTCCAACTACCTCCTTGAAATAAGATAGGGAAGGAAGAAAAATATAGGAAAATTTTATTTTGAATTTAATGTTTCAATAAATTTTCTTGCCATGTGTTTTGAAAGCATCCTGCCTAAAAATTCCCCCTGTTCTCTTACAATTTGCAAGACAGTGAAAAGGGAATGTTTGATTGTGTCGTAATCTGCAGAGGATGTAAAGCACACATGGGGTCCATTCCTCCCGATGCTCACACTAGAGCACCCCACCCACTTGGAAATTTCTGCAAGTATTTTGGAGTCCCTCACACGTCCACAATGAACAGCTTTCAAATTCTCCTAAGCAGGAATTATTACTGTCACAGCCTGTGACCCAATAAGCAAGGTTATGCATGGGTCCAGTTGTGCCTTCCCACTAATCTACAGTGCACCATTTCACCTGTCAACCACCACATCAAAGACGTGGTGAAACCCATGTGAAATTGCTCGCCGTACATTGTTGCTGTTGTGTTGTTGTTGTTAGGTGGGTCTAATCAGTTCCAGCTCATACTGACCTTATGGACCACAGATGGAAACACTGCCCAGTCCTGCACCATCCTCACAGTTGTCACCATGTTGGAGACCACTGTTGCAGTCACTGTGTTAATCCTTCTCATTGAGGAACTTCCTCTTTTTTGCTGAGCTTCTACTTTAACAAGCATGATGTCTTTCTCCAGGGGCTGGTTCCTCCTGATAACATGTCCAAAGTACGTGAGACAGAGCCTCATCATCCTCGCTTCTAAGGAGCACTGTGGTCATACTTCTTCCAAAACAGATTTGTTTCTACTTCTGGTAGCCCATGGTACATTCAATATTTTTTGCCAACACCATAATTCGAAGGTGTCAGTACTTCTTCGGCCTTCCTTATTTATTGTCCCAGCTTTTGCATGCATGTAAAAAAAAAAAAAAATGCGTATAAGGCGATGGAAAATACCATGGCTTGGGTCAGGCCCACCTTAGACCTCAGAGTGTCATCTTTGCTTTTGAACACTTTAAAGAACTCTTTTGTAGCCAATCTGCCCAATACAATAAGACATTTGATTTTTTTGACAGCTGCTTTCCTGGGTGTTGATTGTGGATCCAAGCAAAATGAAATCCTCTACAACTTCAGTCTTTTCTCTGTTTATCATGATGTTACTTATTGGTTCAGTTTTGATGATTTTTGTTTTCTCTATTTTCACCATACTTATTCAATCTGTACGCTGACCAAGTAACCTGAGAAGCCAGACTGTATAGAAGAATTTGGCATCAGGATTAGAGGAAGACTCATTAACAACCTGTGATATGCAGATGACAAGACCATGCTTACTGAAAGTGAAGAGGACTTGAAGCACTTAGTGATAAAGATCAAAAACCACAGCCTTCATTATAGACTACACCTCAACATAAAGAAAACAGAAACCCTCACAAGCAGACCAGTAAGAAACGTCATGATAAAAGGAGAAAATATTGAACTTGTCAAAGATTTCATTTTACTTGGAGAGACAATCAAAGCAGCATTCAAGAAATCAAATGACGTGTTACTTTAGGCAAATCTGCTGCAAAAGACTTCCTTAAAGTGTTAAAAAGCAAAGATGTCACTTTAAGGACCACGGAGTGCCTGATCCAAGCCATGGTGTTCTCAACTGCCTTATATGTGTGTGAAAGCTGGACAAGGAGTAAGGAAAACCAAAGAATAGTTGGTGCCTTTGAATAATGGTTTTAGTGAAGAATATTTAATGTACCGTTGACTGCCAAAAGGAGAAAAAAATCTGTCTTGGAAGAAGTACAGCAAGAATGTCCTACTGAGCAGTTACATCTCTCTTATAGTGTTGCTGTAAGTTGGAATCAACTCAATAACAATGGGTTTCATTTGGTTTAAGTGGCGTTCAAGGCAAAAATGTTTTATATAAATATCACAAAATACATTTCCTAAATATAAATTGATAATTTATATTTAGGAAATGTATAAATTTTGTTGCATTTTTGATTTTATAAGAAAATAAAATTTATAACTCTTCAGGGTTATACTGTATCTATATTAATGGGGTGCCAATTATACTTTCTGAGCATTCTTTTTAGTTTATATGATTTTTCAGTTGAGTCTAATAGTGTTTCAGGTTGATTATATCATACGTAAATACCATTCGTTTTTGCTAGCTTTTCAAAGGTAAGATATTTTTGGTTCCAGTGTTGATATCCAGATCTACGATTTCCAAGAAAAATGTTGAGTATTTGATCCTTAATGTTTGATTGTAACACTGATGGAAAACATTAACAGTGTTTTATTTTCCATTTAAAATATGTATGCATTTTATCATATTACAGATTTTTTTCTGCCTCTTCTAGACTATTAAAAAAAATTAGTATGTTTGTATTTAGTGTTCTATGGGAATTTGTATTATTTTTTACCAAAAATGTTTCTCCTCCACTGATGTGATGTCAGGGTTTTTCTCTAATTTGGAGTATTCATTGACTTCTCTCTTTCTCTAACATCTTATATACAACACTTTCTGTTGGTTGTATCTTCAGAATAGATTCCATATCTGCCCACTTCTAAATTACTCCCTTGCCAACACCCTGGGCCTGGCTGCCATTACAGCTTGCTCAGACACTGCAAGGGCCTCCTAACTGCTCTCCCAACCTTCAATTTTTCCGTCTAGAGTCTAATCAGACAACAACCAGGGGGAAGTTCTTAAAACATTACTCAGGGGACATGTTTCTCTGATCAAATCTTTTCAAAGATTTTAAATAAATCCAAGTCCTTTAGGCTGCCATGATAATCTTTTGGACATATCTCTCACCTCACTACAGAGCACCCCTCTTTCCCTTGATTTCTGCTGTGTATCCTCCTTGTTTTGTTTCATTGCCTCCAGGCCTTTGGACTGGGGTTGGTTCTCTCTCCTAGTATTTTTTTTTTTTTTTTGCATATTTTCCTGTTGGTTGTCTCTCCCCTTTCATTCAGATCTCTGCTCAGATATCACTCTTAAGAAAGGACTTTGCTGACCAACTAATTTAACCTATAAAATAACATTCTACTTCAATGCCTTGCTCATTTTGTAAGCATTAGCATTACTTTGAATTTTACTGTATCTCTATTTGTATATGCATTTTTTGTGTATTTCTACATTGGAATGTAAGTTTCTGATGGGTAGAGAATTTGTCTGATGGTTTACTTCCATTTCTATGGGACCTGAAACAGCAGTTGACAAACAATATGCACTTACTTAATATTTTTTAATGAATGGATGATTGTACTGGTCCTATTGTAGGACCATCTTAGGAATTTTGTAATTACAAATATATGTTTAAAATACAGTATCTTTTTATCTACTGATAGCACACATTTTCTGGGATTTTATTTATGATATTAAATAATATACATAAGTGAGACTTGTCCAACTTTATATTTTTGTTCTCTTTGTTATCAAATGTTTCAGTGATAATGCCATAAATATTCATGATATATTGATAACAATTAAGTAGCAACTACAATATACCAAGCAGTGTTCTACACATTTTGTTTATAATAAGTCACTTAACTTTCACAGGGAGTCCCTAGTTGCATGAATTATTAAGCTCTTTGCTGTTAACCAAAATATTTGTGGTTTCAATCTGCCCAGAGGCACCTCAGAAGAAAGACCTAGTGATCTACCTCCAAAAGGTCACAGCAATTGAAAGCCCTACAGAGTATGGGTTTGCCATGAGATGAAATCAGTTGGATGGCAACTAGTTAATCCTCACAACGTCAAGACCTATTACTTCTATTGAATCTGTTACTGTTATTACTGCCATTGTACAGATGACAAAGTTGAGGCTCAGAGAGGTTAAGTAACTTGTTCTTGGTCATGCAACTAGAATTTGTATGATTATTATTAATCACATGGTTTTGTTCTATTTTATATTCTCCATTGTCTAAACAGAAGCATAGCAAAAGGGGGGCAGAGGAGGGCACATGCACCAGGGTCCAAGTCCAAGGGTGCAGCAGACAAGGTACAGAATGCTTTTAGGCGCCACAAATATGAAAGCCAGACAAGAGGGGGAGACATTTCTGCTGACTCATCAACATCTATTCGTCTTGAAATTTGAGATAGGGAAAGGCCGAACTTAGAGATTGCCCCTGGAAACTCCTTACCCTCGCTATGCCCTGTGTCTGAAATATATTACAAAGTATAAGAATTGCAAGTTTCTTGATATTTTGATAAAAGTAACATAAAAATTATATGACAGTGATTTGCTTTGGATTTTAATGGTTCAGTAGCTTTCTAGTTTAGGTATTTTCTATTCAGTATTTTTTTGGTATTTTATTGATTATATTTTGTTAATGTATATCTGTGAACAGACTTACACGCGTGTATATGAACACACACATGCATGCACACACTCCTACACTCGTGAACACACATATCCACTCAAGGATTTCATGGATAAAATTATAATATTGACATGAAGGTAGATCTCAATAATTCTTGAGATATAGAAAGTTAATGGTTAAGAAGACTAAATTCCACCAATACTGTTTATATATTCTATGCAAATCTAATAAAAATCACAACAAAATTTGTAAAGAAAATGACAAACTAATTCTAAAACTTATGTAGGTATGTAAAGGCCCAATAGTAGCTAGAGTAGTACTAAAAAATAAGTAACAGCCCCTACCAGATACCTGACATTTTGTAAGAAATGAACAGTGCTGTGTCCTTACTTAAATAAACAGACTTCTCATTTGACTAAATCTAGTTTATGTCATTGTTTAATTTCTATCTCTATGCTTACAACTACCAAATTTATATCTCCAAATAGAATCTCTTCCCTGAAATCCATGGTTGAATATCAACTTCCAAGTTAATATCTCCATGAGGTTATATATTAAGTATTCAAAATTGACTTATTTGAAGTTTAAAGGTTGATTAGGCTCTCCAAGATATTTTCCTGCTCAATCTTCATCCTATCAATAAATGATGCCTTTATTCAACCAAAGCTTTAGTAGCATCCCTGACTCCACTGTTCTCTCAAAGAATGCATTATTCAGCATTTGCTCATTGTCTTCAGGATTTTGCTACTTTTGCTATTTTCCATACTTGATGGTTCAAGTCATCATACTTACTCACCTGTACTTTTGTAATATCTATCTAAATGGTCTTACTGTGCCCATCTTTGTACCATAAAGCACATGGAATAATCCATTTAAAGTATGTTAGATTTTATTAAGGTTCTATTCAATTTTACAAAAACCTGAGTTGAATGGAAAGCTTTTAAAATTAAACTCAAGGCCCAACTCCACCTGGCCTCCATTATTGTATGCTCCTCAATTCCTATTACATCACTGGGCTCTTTCATTGTATTACAGCTATATTTTGCTGAGGTTTCTTCTATTTTAGGGCTTTAGCCAGTTCATTTGCTTTGAGCAGTCTGCTTCTAGAAATGATAGAGAGACTTCATCCCTGAACCAGTTACTATCTTGTCCTTTTACCCTACTTTTTAAATTTTTCTTCCGATAGCAAGGCACCATCTAACTATATATATGTAATTATGTGTATCTATTTCTGTCTACTACTAGAAAAAGAATTGATGCATGCAAACTCCAGCGTTGATGAAGAATGTTGAATATACCATAGACTCCCAATAGAATGAATGTTTACTCATTCAGTCTTAGAAGAAATACAACCAAAATGTACCTTAGAAATTAGGATGCTGTCTTAGTCATCTAATGCTGCTATATCAGAAATACCACAGGAGGATGGCTTTAACAAAGAAAAATTTATTCTCTCACTGTCTAGTAGGCTACAAGTCCAAATTCAGTCGTCAGCTCCAGTGGAAGGCTTTCTCTCTCTGTCTGCTCTGGAGGAATGCCCTTGTCATCAATCTTCCCTTGGTCTGGGAGCATCTCAGTGCAGGAATCTCAGACCCAAAGGACATGCTCTGCTCCAGCACTCCTTTCTTGGTGGTATGAGGCTCCCATGTCTCTCTTCTCACTTTGCTCTTTTGTATCTCAAAAGAGATTCACTTAAGACACTACCTGATCTTATAGATTTCATCAACATAACTTCTGCTAATCCATCTTATTACATCATAGTGATAGGGTGTACAACACTTAGGGAAACCACATCAGATCGTAAAATGATAGGCAATCATAGAATCACACAAGGGAATCATGACCTAGGCAAGTTGACAGTTATTTTGGGGGGGGGACACAATTCAATCCATGACAGATGGTGAGACTTCAAATTGCTTACTTTGAACATGTCCTCAGGAAAAACCAATTGCTAGAAAAAGGTACCATGTTTGGTAAAGTAGAGAGCCAACCAAAATGGGGGAAACCCTCAGTGAGACGGAATAACCCAATAGCTGCAACAATGGACTCAAAATACCAAAGATCATGAAGATGTTACAGGACATGGCAATCTTTCATTTTATTATGCATAAAGTCACCGTAACTCGAAACCAACTTGATGGCAGCTAACAACAACTAGAATGCATATACTTCGACATCCTGCTTGGTATCTGAAAAAAATATTTGTGTCCAGAAAGTATTTCTTGGATGAGTGAATGCAACTTGTGTAGATTAGATTATTAGTCACCAAATATTGACATTATTCCCCTGCTTGCCCCCCCCCCCACACAGACCTACACTGTCTCCATGGGAGGAGTATATTTCCTGACCCACTGACACTAGTCTTGGCCATGGTACTTGGTTAATGGAATGTGGATATGAGTGTGAGTGTGGTGTTTCCCAGCCTAGTCTGTAAGAGACTTCTCCTCTGAAAGCTTGAAGTTCTACCATGAGATGAACATGCCTCAAGTGTCTGCCGCCCCTTCAACTTGTCCAAGGAAATTAAGAGATGCATGGAAACAACCTGAACTCAAAACCTAGCTGATCTGTAGAGTTGCATGAAATACTTTTTATTACGTGTCACTAAGATTTTGTGGTTGTCTTTTATGCATCATTATTGTAGTAAAATTCTGACTAATATCCCAACCCAGTGCCTTCGAGTCGATTCCATGACTAATATAGGAACATGATATGGAAGCCAAATACAGACCTAATGGTATATGAAATATATGATTAATTCACTATACCTAGAAACAAGGGAAAGGGTTATCCTTGGTGCATCCTGAGTAGCGGGGTATTTCTCATCTCTTTCACGTCAGGATTTGCCATATGACTTGGTGGGCAAATGGAATATGAGTGAAGTGAAAGATTCCACATTCAAACAGAAGAATTAAGTGCCATTTACCTGGTTCCATCCATATTCCTATGCATTTGCCATGATAGTGGCTAACATAAGAGTTGCTAACCAGAAATGAAATTAGAAGAGATGATAATACAGAGCAGATTTGCACTTGACTCACACCCAAGAGGTATTATAAATGAGAAATATCCCCACATTTTAAGTCAATGAAACTTGTGGATTGTCAATCAACTAGGATAGAGTTCAAGCCCAGTTCTAAGGATATAACCTAACCATTTCACCAATAACAGTAATCCCATTTGTCGTGATTATTTCTGGAGCATGATTTAAACCAGATGTTGTCTATTTAGGTCAATTGTTTATTTATTCTAGAAGGGGTTCATGCACCTGTAATTATTACACAAGTTTGAATTCAGTTTTTTTTTTTTTAACCCAGTTAACACAAATTTTAACTGATTTAGTGATAATGCAAAAAAAGTGCTGCTGATGATGATAATGGTGATGATATACACCCGTCCCAACCCATATGTATTTTATATAATTAATACTGACAGAAGCTTGGGTGAAACTTTGACTTGCTCTACAAGCATGACTAGAAACCAGTGAGATATCACAGATGTCTCCTATGAACAATAGGCATATTGGTTTTGACAGACCCTAAACCAAACATGTCCCTATAATAGCTGACTTGAATATCATATTTTTAATACCATTAGGTGACCATTTATATATATATATATATTTTATTAACTTTTATTGAGCTTCAAGTGAACGTTTACAAATCAAGTCAGTCTGTCACATATAAGTTTACATACATCTTACTCCGTACTCCCACTTGCTCTCCCCCTAATGAGTCAGTCCTTCCAGTCTCTCCTTTCGTGACAGTTTTGCCAGCTTCCCACTCTCTCTGTCCTTCCATCTCCCCTCCAGACAGGAGATGCCAACACAATCTCAAGTGTCCACCTGATATAATTAGCTCACTCTTCATCAGCATCTCTCTCCCCCCCACTGTCCAGTTCCTTTCATGTCTGATGAGTTGTCTTCGGGGATGGTTCCTGTCCTGTGCCAACAGAAGGTTTGGGGACCATGGCCGCCAGGATTCCTCTAGTCTCAGTCAGACCATTAAGTATGGTCTTTTTATGAGAATTTGGGGTCTGCATCCCACTGATCTCCTGCTCCCTCAGGGGTTCTCTGTTGTGCTCCCTGTCAGGGAAGTCATCGATTGTGGCCGGGCACCAACTAGTTCTTCTGGTCTCAGGATGATGTAGGTCTCCAGTTCATGTGGCCCTTTCTGTCTCTTGGGCTCTTAGTTGTCATGTGACCTTGGTGTTCTTCATTCTCCTTTGGTGGGTTGAGACCCATTGATGCATCTTAGATGGCCGCTTGATAGCATTTAAGACCCCAGACGCCACATTTCAAAGTGGGATGCAGAATGTTTTCATAATAGAATTATTTTGCCAATTGACTTAGAAGTCCCCTTAAACCATGGTCCCCAAACCCCCGTCCTTGCTCCGCTGACCTTTGAAGCATTCTTTTTATCCCGGAAACTTCTTTACTTTTGGTCCAGTCCAATTGAGCTGACCTTCCATGTATTGAGTGTTGTCATTCCCTCACCTAAAGCAGTTCTTACCTACTAATTAATCAGTAAAAAATCCTCTCCCTCCCTCCCTCCCCCCCCTCCGTGAAATATTTCATAGTTTGGAGGAATCTGGAGGGCATTATGTTGAGTGAAATTAGTCAGTTGCAAAAGGACAAATATTGTATGAGACCACTATTATAAGAACTCAAGAAATAGTTTAAACAGAGAAGAAAATATTCTTTGATGGTTATGAGGGTGGGGAGAAAGGGAGGGAGAAGGATATTCACAAATTTAGATAGTAGACAAGAACTATTTTAGGTGAAGGGAAAGACAACATACCATAAAGGAGAGGTCAGCATAAATGGACTAAATCAAAAGCAGTTTCCTGAATAAACCAAATGCTCCAAAGGCCAGAGTAGCAGGGGCAGCAGTTGGGGGACCATGTTTTCAGGGGACATCTAGGTCAATTGGCATAATAAAATCTATTGAGAAAACATTCTGCATCCCGCTTTGGTGAGTGGCATCTGCAGTCTTAAAAACACTATCAAGCGGCCGTCTAAGATGCATCAATTGGTCTCAACCCACCTGGAGCAAAGGAGAATGAAGAACACCAAAGATACAAGGTAATTATGAGTCCAAAAGACAGAAATGGCCACGTAAATCCAAGACTACATCAGCCTGAGATCAGAAGAACTAGATGGTGACCGTCTACAACCGAAGACTGCCCCGACAGGGAACGAAACAGAGTATCCCTGACGGAGCACGAGAGCAGTGAGATGCAGACCTCAAAGTCCCATAAAAAAATCAGACTTAATGATCTGACTGAGACTAGAGGAACCCTGGAGGTCATGATCCCCAGACCTTCTGTTGGCCCAAGACTGGAACCATTCCCAAAGCCAACTCTTCAGACAGGGATTGGACTGGATTATAGCATAGAAAAAATAGTGGTGAGGAGTGACCTTCTGGTTTCAAGTGGACACATGAGACTATGTGGGCAGCTCCCGTTTGGAGGGGAGATGAGAAGGCAGAGGGGGACAGAAAGTGGCTGAATGGACACGGGGAATACAGGGTTGAGAGAAGGAGTGTGCTGTCTCATTGGTGGGAGAGGAACTAGGAGTACATAGCAAGCTGTATACTAATTTTTGTATGAGAGACTGACTTGATTTGTAAAGTTTCACTTAAAGCACACACACACAAAAGATGGAAAGAATACACAGAGTCACAGTACCAAAAGAAATGGTCGACTTTCAGTCGTTTCATGAGGTGGCATATGATCAAGAACTGGTAGTAGTGAAGCAAGAAGTCCAAGCTACACTGAAGGCACTGGCGAAAAACAAGGCTCCAGGAAGTGACAGAATACCCACTGAGTTGGTTCAACAAACAGATGCAGCACTGTAGATGCTCACTCCACCATGCAAAGAAATTTGGAAGCCAGCTACCTGGCCAACAGACTGCAGGAGATGCACGTTTGTGTCCATTCCAAAGAAAAGCGATCCAACAGAATGTGGAAGTTATCAAATGTATATCATAGTATTAGTAAATATGGTAAACAAACAAACAAAAAACTCTATCTATTCTACAGTGAATATGACATTCTATCCCCAGGAGATCTAGTGAGTTTATGATGTTGTTGTTAGGTGCTGTTGGGTCAGTTCCAACTCATAGCGACCCTATGTACAACAGAACGGAACAGTGCCCAGCCCTGGGCCTTTCTCATTGCTATGTCTGAGCCCACTGTTGCAGCCACCGTCTCAATCTGTCTCATTGAAGATCTTTGTCTTTTTCACTGACTCTCTACTTTACCAAGCACGATGTCTTTTTCCAGGGACTGATTCCTCCTGATAATATGTCCAGAGTACGTGAGATCAAATCTTGCCACCCAGCTTTCTAAGGAACATTCTGGCTGTACTTCTTCCAAGACAGGTGTGTTCATTCTTCTAGCAGTCCATGGTATATTCATTATTCTTCACCAACAACATAATTCAAATTTCAATTCTTTTGTCTTCCTTATTCATTGTCCAGCTTTAGCTGCATATGAGGCGATTGAAAATATCATGGCTTGGTTCAGGCACACCTTAGTCCTCAAAGTGACATCTTCGATTTTTAACACTTTAAAGAGGTCTTTTGTAGCAGATTTGCCCAATAAAATATGTCGTTTGATTTCTTGACGGCTGCTTCCATGGGTGTTGATTGTGGATCCAAGTAAAATGAAATCCTTGACAACTTCAGTATTTTCTCTGTTTATTGTTCCAGTTGTGAGGATTTTTGTTTTCTTTATGTTGAAGTGTAATCCATACTGAAGGCTGAAGTTTTTGATCCTCATCAGCAAGCGCTTCAAGTCTTCTTCATTTTCAGTAAGCAAGGTTGTGTCATCTGCATGTCTAGGCTGTTAATGAGTCTTCCTCTAATCCTGATGCCCCTTCTTCTTCATATAATACAGCTTCTTGGACTGTATGGATTATACGTTTTTTTAAAGACACTGAGTTTTTGGTAATTTACTATGGCAGCCCTAGAAAATGAATACAGAGCCCTTCACCAAGAACAAGTCAAGTTAGCACCAAAAATGCTCCTGTAAGGGTAGCCACGTAGCATGAGACATGGCAGTTTTAAAAAGTATGAAGTAAAACTCTCAGCTTTGACAGACAAAGAGCTCCTCTAAGACTAAGTTCATTGCTGTTGAGTCGATTCTATCTCATAGCGACCCTAAAGGACAGAGTAGAATTGACCCATAGGGCTTCCAAGGAGTGGCTGGTAGATTCGAACTGCTTGAATAAGTATTGTGAAAAAATACAACCCTGACACACAACTTTTCTGAGCTTAGTATTAAAACAAAACAAAACAAAGTCGCTATCAAGTGGATTCTCACTCATAGGGACCCTACAGGACAGAGTAGAGCTTCCCCACAGGGTTTCCAAGGAGCGACTGGTAGATTCAAACTGCAGACCTTTTGGTAGCACCTAAATGCATAATCATCGCACCACCAGTGGCTTTCAAATCAGGTATAGGCTGATGATCTCCAAATTCTTAGAACCCAGAAAACTACTCTACCTCAGAGTGGTATCCACAGCTGGGAACTGTTCTCCACACTTGGATGACCTCAGACATCCAAATCTAACATGTCCAGAAAAAATCTTTTGCTCATTTTCTCAAGTTTGTTCCTCCATGGTTTTCCACATGGTAGAGAATGGTCTGGTGACCATGCGCTCATGGTAGCCTGAATTCTAGAAGTCACCTTTGATTCTCCATTCCCCTCATCCCATATGTCTGATCCACCAGCAATTCTTGGCAGCTCAAGCTCCAAAGTACACCTCAAGCCTGCCCACTGTTCCCACCTGCACTTCCACCATCACTCCTCACCCTGACCACTGCAGAAGCATCCTGACCGGTCCTCTGTATTTGCTGTCTTCAAGTTATCCTGGGCTACAGTTAATTCCTGGGACACATTCTTTCTCAAGACCATTGAACAATAGAAGGAGAAGGGCATTTAGTTGTATGCTACCTCCTCCGCTTGAGCTGCATGCCCCTCAGAAATCACTTTTCACTGTCCACTCTATAATGTCTCTATTCCAATTTCCTGTCTTTGGCCGCACTGCTTTGATAGCGTGCATGCATGTGTGCTTCAGGGGTCATGTAGACAGCTGCTTGGAGGAATTTTTCTTACTACAATCATGGTTGTGTGCCATCAAGAGATTCTGACTCATATCAACCCTGTACGACAACTTAGAACTGCCTCACAAGGTTTCCTAGGTTGCAGTCTTTATGGCGCAGCCCTGGTGGCACCGTGGTTAAGAGCTCGGCTGCTAACCAAAGGGTGGACAGTTCGAATCCAACAGTTGGTTCTTTGCAGAAAGACATGGCAGTCTGCTTCTGTAAAGACTTACAGTCTTAGAAACCCTATGGGGCAGTTCTGCTCTGCCCTATAGGGTCACTAGGAGTCGGAATTGATTCAATAGCAACTGGTTTGGATTTTGTTTGGTTAGAATCTTTATGGGAGCCCATCTCCAGATCTTTTCAACCCCTGAGCTGGTGGGTTCCAACCGCCCACCTTTCAGTTAGCCAAGCACTTAACCGTTGCACCTCCAATACTTAACTCTGCGTGCGAGAGGGCCCTCTCCTGACGTCTCCAGTCTCCTCACCCCGCACACCTTGGCGTTGTCCTTGCTTCTAGACCCCACCGTCCCCTCTGGAGGCCCAACCCCCCCATGCCCGCCCCCGACCCGGGCCGCTGGGCGGGGCCGGCAGCCATGTTCCTCGCCCTCCAGCCAGTTACTCCCGGAAGCGCCGGGAGGGGTGGTGAGGGGCCCAGGCCGGATGGCGCGGTTTAGAGAGGATGCTGTTCGTGCTGCTTTCCTTGCCGTGTTTTCTGAAAGGTATGAAACTCCAGCAGCTGGACGGAGGGGCCCGCTCCCAGACTGAACAAGCCCGGCCCCTCGAAGGTGTGGAGGGAAGGTGCCAGGAGGGCGGTTCCCAGTCCCAGCATCCCGGGGGCTCCAGAGGTTGGGGAATCCGGACGTTGGGTTAGCAGCTGGCATCGCCCCCTCCGGCGTACCCCGTCCCGAGTGATCCCCAGGGGCGGACGCGGCACGGGGGCGGGCGGACGCAGCCACTCTAGGGGCTGCGAGAGGGAGTCTCTGGCCCGGGAGACGCAGCTGGTCTGCGAAATTTGCATCCCCATGGATTTGCGGGGTGGGGGGGGTCCAGCTGCGGGATCCAGCTGCGGAGTGCCCTCGGGCCTGGGGGCTTGAAGGGCTTGGGGAGAAAGGCCGTGTCCAGGGCTGCGCCAAGGTCCCTCCTCTGCCCGGGGCGGGTTTGCGGGCCAAGCTGGGGGATGGGCGCCTGCCCCCCCGCCCCCCACCTGCTCCCTGTGCCGGGGGGGGAAACCAAGGCCCAGAGTTCGCCCGGGGGGGTGAGACTCCAGACTGAGGGCGGGGCACTCGCCCCCATTCGTCGTCCCACCCCCACCAGACTCCATAGGGTGCCAGGGACGGGGAGAGAGGGATCCCCCACCCAAGGCCCTGCTGCCCCTTACTGTTTTGGGCGCTGTGCCTGGGAGGCTGAGGCACCCCGCGCCCGCGCCCGCGCCCGGTTGGTCTACTCTCGGGCTGGGGCATCGGCGCGGCCCCGGCCCCACCGGGAAAGGAAGGGGTCCTGGGAATCTGTGGAGCAGCGCGGGGACCCTACTCCTTGTGGAAGCAGCAGCGATTCAGTGTCGTTAACAGTGGGGAGGCCGGGTCCCGCTCCCCCTCTGGGTGGCGGGGTGGGGGTAGCAGGAAGGGGTCCTGAGCAACCAGGTCGTTTGTTAACTTAAACATTTGTGCGGCGCTGTGTACCGGTCGCTGTGGACGCGGTCTCTGGTGCTGAGGGGATTTGCGGGTTCCTCACACTGGCGGGATTTGGAGCCTCTACCCTGGTGGCAGTGGGTTCAGTGGGTTACCCTGGTGGCGTAGTGGTTAAGTGCTAAGGCTGCTAGCCAAAAGGTTGGCAGTTTGAATCCACCAGGCGCTCCTTGGAAACTCTGTGGGGCAGTACTACTCTGTCCTATAGGGTCGCTATGAGTCAGAATTGACTCGACGGCAACGGGTGTGTTTTTTTTTTTTTTTTAGGTTGGAGGAGATTAGGTGTCTCTCGGGCTGACATTTGAAGGTCTGGAGCTGGCCGTTTATGAGGGTTTATAAGGGTTTTAAGTGCTCCGGCCATGGGCACCAACCCGATCTTCCAGCCCCTGCGGACGGACCGCCTCCCCCGCCCCGGGGGGATTGGCTGCTCTGGGACCCCGAGCCCAGAGGGCAGTGAGAAGCTGACAAACGTGAGTGATGCCCTGCAGGCTCCAGTCGGCGGGGCAGCCCTGCTCACATGGTCTCAATATGGGCAGTCGGCTTCGTGCCTGGGGTGTGGTTTCCGGATGTTCACTCGAGTCCCCGCACCCCGTGCAGGGCGACAACTCTCCTCTGGGTGGGGACCTAGTAGAGGCCTGCAGGGCATCAGGGTGTGGAGGGGCAGAGCTTGGGCGGGGAGGGCGCGGCCCTGCAGGTTCCTGTACGTGACCACGGCGGGGGGGCGCGAGTCGTGAAGGCTGGGCCTGGTCGAGGACCCACTAGGTCTCGCAGAAGGAGTGGGTTAGGATAATAACAGCATTAATGGGAGTATTGAGAGAGCGCCCTGGGGCGTTGGGTCCCTCGGGAAGAAAAGCTTTTGCTATCGCCACTGGAGCGGTACCCAGGTCGGTCCCGGCTTAGGTCCAGGAGGTTCCCATGCTTGGAGGGCCTGGTGGGCAGAACGGAACCGGCGGTGCGCGCGCCCTCTCGCGGCCTTGCGCCGAATCGCTGAAGTTCAGTGTCAGGCGATTCTAAGCCATGGTTTTGGAACTCAATAGTGAAGCAGAGCAAATGATGCAGTGCCTTGATGGGACCGGTGGAGACACCAAGAAGCAAAGCACAGCCGAAACTTCAAAATTCCACTGAGTGTTAGTAGGATTTGGAGGGAGAAAATAGACGGAGAGTCGAGAGGCCCAGAGATGCAGAAGGGTTAGAGGATTAGGGTTAGGGGTTAGGGTTTGGTGTTAGGGGTTCAGGTTGGGGGGTTAGAGGTTTGGGAGTTAGGTTTAGGGGTATAGGTTTTAGGTGGTTGGGGGTTGGGGTTACTAGGCTAGGGCACAAGAGGTTTAGGGTTATGGTTAGGGTTAGAGTGAGGCTGAGGTTGATTCCCCAGTCTTGTGTACTGTCTCTTCCTTCACCAGAGTTACCACATATCTGTCGTTTGGTTGGAAACCCTGATGGCGTAGTGGTTAAGAGCCACCTGTGCTAACCAAAGGCCTGCAGTTCAAATCCACCAGGCGCTCCTTGGAAACTCTATGGGGCAGTTCTAATCTGTCCTGTAGGGTTGCTATGAGCTGGAATCGACTGGACGGCAGTGGGTTTGGTTTTTTTGGTTATTGTTTAGTTAGCTTTTCTCTACCCACTCTTCATCTCCCTGGTGAACATCAAGGATTGTTTCTGTGCGTAAATGTTTTCATGAGTTTTTATGATAGTGGTCTCTTACTGTATATGTCGTTTTGTGATTGACTTAGTATGATGCACTCCAGATTCATCCATGGCGTGAGGTGTTTCGGAGATTCATCATTGGTCTTTATTGTCGTGTACTGTTCCACTGTGTGTATGTACTGTAGTTTGTTTATCCATTCCTCTGTGGACGAGCACTGAGGTTGTTTCCATCTTTTTGCTACTGTGAATAATGTCGCAGTGAACACGAGTGTGCATATGTCTATTCCTGTGACTGCTCATGGAAACCCTGGTGGCTAGTGGTTAAGTGCTACGGCTGCTAACAAAAAGGGTTAGGGTTTGGGGTTAGGGATGTTAGAGTTAGGGAGTTTAGAGTTAGGGTCGTTAGGGTTTGGGGTTAGGGGTTGGGGTTTGGGGGTTAGAGTTTAGGGTTGGGTTTTTTGGTTAGGGTTCTTGGGTTGGGGTTAGGTGTTAGGTTTAGGGTTTGAGGTTAGAGTTTGGAGTTACAGGTGAGGTGTTAGGTGTTGCAGTTTGGGGTTTAGGGTTTTGGGGTTTAGTCATTAGGGTTTGGGTTAGGTTTTAGGGGTTTAGGTTTAGGCTTGGGGTTGGGTTTGTTTGGGATTTGTGGTTTGGGGTTAGAGGGTGGGTGTTAGAGGGTTGGGGTTTAGAGTTTGGGGGTTAGAGATTGAGGGAGTCAGGGTGAGGGGTTAGAGGGTGAGGGGGTTAGAGGTTTAGAAGATTATAGAGTGAGGGAGTGAGAAGGTGAGGGTGTGAGGGGGTGAAGGTTAGGGTTTAGGGTTAGAGGGTTTAGGCTTAGGGTTCAGAGGCTTAGGGTTGGGGGTTAGGGTTTGGGGGTTCAGAGGTTGGGGTTGGTGTTGTGGTTAGGGTTAGAGGGTTAGGGTTAGAGGGTTAGGGTTAGAGGGTTAGGGGTATAGTTTAGAGGTTTAGGGTTATGGGTTAGGGCTAGGGTTTAGGGGTTCAGGTTTACGGGTTTGGGATGGGTTTGGGGTAAGGTTTTAAGGTTTAGGGTTAGAAGGTTAGGTTTAGGGCTTAGGGCTTAGAGTTTAGGGTTTTAGGACCTAGGGTTTAGGGCTTAGGGCTTAGAGCCTAGGGTCTAGGGCTTAGGGTTTAGGGTTTAAGGCTTAGAGTGAGGGTTAGGGCTGGGGGCTGGGGTTAGGGTTTAGGTTTTAGGGTTTAGAGTTAGGGTATTAGGGTTAGAGGGTTAGATGACTTAGGCCTTAAGTTAGGGTTTAGGGGTTAGTGGTTGGGGTTAAGGGTGTTAGTGTTTAGGGTTTTGGCATTTAGGATGTTAGGGTTAAATGTGTTAGGGCTAAGGGTGTTAGGGTTTCGCATGTTAGGGTTTTAAGTGTTATGGTTTAGGGTTTAGGGTTGTGTTAGGGTTAGGCTTAGGCTCATTCTTAGGTTTAGGGCTAGGGATTTGAGGTTTAGTGTTTGGGGTTGGGTTTTGGGGTTGGGGTTAGGTTTAGGTGTAAGGTTAGAGGGTTAGGTTTAGAGGGTTAGAATTAGAGGGTTAGGGTTTCAGGTTAGCGTTAAAGGGTTAGGGTTCGAGGGTTAGGGCTAGAGTAGTTAGGGTTAGGGTCGTTAGGGTTAGGGTGGTTAGGGTTTAGGGTTAGGTGTTAGGATTTAGGGCTTACGGTTAGGTTTTGGGTTTGGGCTTTGGGGCTTGAGGTTTGGGTTTAGGGGTGGGCTTAGAGTATAGGGTTTAGTTTGTATGGTTTTTGTGTGTAGTGTTTTGGGGTGTAGGTGTTTAGATTGTAGGGTTTAGGGTATATGGTTACAGTTTGGGTTAGGGTTAGAGTTTAGGGCCTTGGTGGTTAGGACCTAAGGGCTTAGGGTCTTAGGGGCTTTGGGGCTCAGGGCTTAGGGGCTAGAGTTAGAGGGCTAAGGCCAGAGGGCCAGAGGGCCAGAGGGCCAGGGTTATGGTTTGATTCCCGGGTGGCAATTTTTTTCCTTCAATATTTCGTATAAGTCATCCCATTGCCTTCTTGCCTCCATGATTTTTGCTGAGTAGTCCAAGTTTATTATTATTTACTCTCCTTTGTTGGTGACTTCCTTTATTCCTAGCCTCTCTTAAAATTCTCTTTATATTTGATTTTGGCAAGTTTGATTATTATATGTCTTGGTCACTTTCTTTTGAGATCTACCGTATGTGGAATTCGATGAGCATCTTTCATGATATCAGGGAAGTTTTCTGCCAACAAATCTTCAACAGTTCCCTCTGTATTTTCTGTTAGCCCTCCCTGTTCTGGTACTCCAATCACTCATAGTTATTTCTCTTGATAAAGTCCCACATGATTCTTTGGATTTCTTCATTTTTTTAATTCTTTTATCTGGTTTCTCTTCAAATATATTGGTCCCAAGTGTTTTATCTTCAATCTCAGTAATTCTGCCTTCCAGTTCTTCCATTGTGCTCTTCTTACTTTCTGTTGAGTTTTCTAACTCTGTAATTTTATTGTTTATCTTCTGAATTTCTGATTGCAGTCTCTCTATGGTTTCTTGCAGCCTATTAAATTTTTAATTATGTTCTTGAGTAACCTTTTTAATTTCTTCGGCTGCATTATCTGTGTGTTCCATGGCTTGTTCTGCATTTTGCCTCATTTCCTTCCTGATGTCTTTAAGAGTTCTGTATATTAATCTTTTGTATTCTGCATCTGGTAATTCCAGGATTGCACCTTCATCCAGAAGATTCCTTGATTCTTTGTTCTGAGAGCTTGTTGAAGCAATCATGGGTCAGCTTCTTTTTTTTTATTTTAATAATTTTTGTTGTGTTTTACATGAAAGTTTACAAATCAAGCCAGTCTCTCACATGAAAACTTATACACAACTTGTTACATATTCCCAATTACTTTCCCCCCAATGGGAGAGCCCACTCCCTCCTTCCACTCTTTCTTTCCGTGACCATTTTGCCAGTTTCTAAGCCCCTCTACCCACCCATCTCCCTTCCAGGCAGGAGATACCAACATTGTCTCAAGTGTCCACCCAAACCAAGTAGCTCACGCCTCACCAGCATCCCTCTCCAACCCGTTGTCTAGTCCAATCCATGTCTGATGAACTGGCTTTGGGGATGGTTCCCGTAGTGGGTAAACGGAAGGTGTGGGGGCCATGATCACTAGAGTCCTTCCAGTCTCAGTCAGACCATTAAGTCTGGTCTTTTTATGAGAATTTGGGGTCTGCATCCCACTGTTCTCCTGCTCCCTCAAGGGATCTCTGTTATGTTCCCTGTCAGGGCAGTGATTGGTTGTGGCCCGGCACTATCTAGTTCTTCTGGTCTCAGGATGATGTAGTCTGTAGTTCATGTAGTCCTTTCTGTCTCTTGGGCTCGTTATTATCTTATGTTCTTGGTGTTCTGCATTCTCCCTTGATCTGGGTGGGTTGAGAATCATCGATGCATCTGAGATGGCCGCTTGTTAGCATTTAAGACCCCAGACGCCACATTTCAAAGTGGGATGCAGAATGTTTTCTTAATAGATTTTATTATGCCAGTTGACTTAGATGTCCCCTGAAAACATGGTTCCCAAACATCTGCCCCTGCTTTGCTGACCTTTGAAGCGTTCAGTTTATTCAGGAAACTGCTTTGGTTTAGTCCAGTTGTGCTGACCTCCACTGTGTTGAGTGTTGTCCTTCCATTCACCCATAGTAGTTCTTGTCTATCTCTTTAGTAAATACCCCTCTCCTACCCTCCCTCCCTCCCCCCCTCATAACAACAAAGGAGTATGTTCTTCTCAGTTTAAACTATTTCTCAAGATCTTATAATAGTGGTCTTATACACTATTTGACCTTTTGCAACTAATTTCACTCAGCATAATGCCTTCCAGGTTTCTCCATGTTATGAAGTATTTCACAGATTCGTCACTGTTCTTTATCGATGTGTAGTATTCCATTGTGTGAATATACTATAATTTATCCGTTCATCCATTGATGGGCACCTTGGTTGCTTCCATCTTTTTGCTATTGTAAACAGTGCTGCAATAAACATAGATGTGCATATATCTATTTGTGTAAAGGCTCTTATTTCTCTAGGATATACTCCGAAGAGTGGGATTGCTGGGTTGTATGGTAGTTCTATTTCTAGCTTTTTAAGGAAGCACCAAATTGATTTCCAAAGTGGTTGTATACCATTTTACATTCCCACCAGCAGAGTATAAGTGTTCCAGTCTCTCCGCAGCCTCTCCAACATTTATTATTTTGTGTGTTTTGGATTAATGCCAGCCTCGTTGGAGTGAGATGGAATCTCATTGTAGTTTTGATTTGCGTTTCTCTAATGGCTAATGATCGAGAGCATTTCCTCATATATCTGTTAGCTGCCTGAATGTCTTCTTTAGTGAAGTGCCTGTTCATATCCTTTGCCCATTTTTTAATTGGGTTGTTTGTCTTTTTGTGGTTGAGTTTTAGCAGAGTTATGTAGATTTTAGAGATCAGGCGCCAGGCGGAGATGTCTTAGCTGAAAACTTTTTCCCAGTCTGTAGGTGGTCTTTTTACTCTTTTGGTGAAGTCTTTAGATGAGCATAGGTGTTTGATTTTTAGGAGCTCCCAGTTATCTGGTTTCTCTTCATCATTTTTAGTAATGTTTTGTATTCTGTTTATTCCATGTATTAGGTCTCCTAATGTCCCTATTTTTTCTTCCATGATCTTTATCATTTTAGATTTTATGTTTAGGTCTTTGATCCATCTGGAGTTAGTTTTTGTGCATGGTGTGTGGTATGGGTCCTGTTTCATTTTTTGCCGATGGATATACAGTTACACCAGCACCTTTTGTTAAAAAGACTATCTTTTCCCCAATTAACTGACACTGGGCCTTTGTCAAATATCAGCTGCTCATATGTGGATGGATTTATATCTGGATTCTCAGTTCTGTTCCATTGGTCTACGTGTCTGTTGTTGTACCAGTACCAGGCTGTTTTGACTACTGTGGCGGTATAATTGGTTCTAATATCAGGCAGAGTGAGTCCTCCCACTTTGTTCTTTTTAAGTAATGCTTTACTTATCTGCGACTTCTTTCCCTTCCATATGAAGTTGGTGATTTGTTTCTCCATCTTTTTAAAAAATGTCATTGGAATTTGGATCGGAAGTGCATTGTATCTATAGATGGCTTTTAGTAGAATGGACAATTTTACAATGTTGTCTTCCTATCCATGAGCAAGGTATGTTTTTCCAATTACGTAGGTCCCTTTTGTTTTTTTGCAGTAGTACCTTGTAGTTTTCTTGGTATAGCGCTTTTAGTTTTTGGTGAGGTTTATTCCTAAGTATTTTATC
Organism: Loxodonta africana; assembly: GCF_030014295.1. Taxonomy (NCBI): domain Eukaryota; kingdom Metazoa; phylum Chordata; class Mammalia; order Proboscidea; family Elephantidae; genus Loxodonta; species Loxodonta africana. The sequence continues at coordinate 2,134,780 of NW_026975065.1, forward strand.
TTCTTGGGGGCTGCTGTGAATGGTATTCATTTGATGATTTCCTCTTCAATGTTCTTTTTGTTGATATAGAGGAATCAACTGATTTTGTACGTTTATACTGTAACCTGAAACTCTGCTGAACCCTTCTATTAGTTTTAATAGTTTTCTTGAGGATTCCTTGGAGTTTTCTGTGTATAAGATAATGTCGTTGGAAAATAGAGATAATTTTACTTTTTCCTTACCAATCTGGATGCCCTTTATTTCTTTGTCTGGCCCAGTTGCTCTGGCTAAGACCTCTAGCATAATGTTGAATAAGAGCGGTGTTAAAGGGGATCCTTGTCTGTTTCCCCTTCTCAAGGGAAATGCTTTCAGGCTCTCTCCATTTAGGATGATGTTGGGTATTGGCTTTGTATTAATACCCTTTATTATGTTGAGGAATTTTCCTTCTATTCCTATTTTGCTGAGAGTTTTTGTCATGAGTGGGTGTTGGACTTTGTCAAATGCCCTTTCTGTATCAATTGATAAAATGATGTGGTTCTTGTCTTTTTTTAATGTGGTAAATTACATTAATTGTTTTTCTAATATTGAACCAACCTTGCATACCTGGTATAAATCCCACTTGGTGATGGTGGATTATTTTTTTGATATGTTGTTGAATTCTATTGGCTAGAATTTTGTTGAGGATTTTTACATCTATGTTCATGAGGGATATAGGTCTGTAATTTTCTTTTTTTGTGTTGTCTTTAGCTGGTTTTGGTATCAGGGTTATGCTGGCTTCATAGAAGGAGTTAGGTAGTATTCCGTCCTTTTCCATGCTTTGAAATACCTTCGGTAGTAGTGGTTAAGTCTTCCCTGAAAGTTTGGTAGAACTTTGCAGTGAAGCCGTCAGGGCCAGAGATTTTTTTTGTTGGGAGTGTTTTGATTACCTTTTCAATCTCTTTTTTTGTTATCAGTCTATTTAGTTGTTCTACTTCAGTGTGTGTTAGTTTAGGTAGGTAGTGTTTTTCTAGGAATTCATCCATTTTTTCTAGGTTTTCAAATTTGCTAGAGTACAATTTTTTGTAGTAATTTGATATGATTGTTTTAATTTCAGTTGGATCTGTTGTGATATGGCCCATCCCATTTCTTATTTGGGTTATTGGTTTCTTTTCCTGTATTTCTTTAGTCAGTCTGGCCAGTGGTTTATCAATTTTGTTAATTTTTTCAAAGAAGCAGTTTTTGGCCTTGTTAACTCTTTCAATTGTTTTTCTGTTCTCTAATTCATTTAATTTTGGTGTAGTTTTTATTTTTTGCTTTTTTCTGGTGCCTGACAGTTTCTTTTGTTGCTCTCTTTCTGTTTGTTCAAGTTGTAGGGACAGTTCTTTCATTTTGGCTCTTCTTTAATATGTGTGCCTTTATTGATATAAATTGACCTCTGGGCACTGCTTTCACCGTGTCCCAAAGGTTTTCATAGGAAGCGTTTTCAGTCTCGTTGAATTCTGTGAATTTCTTTATTCCCTCCTTAAGGTCTTCCATAACCCAGTCTTTTTTGAGCAGGGTATTGTGCAGTTTCCAAGCATTTGATTTCTTTTCCCTGGTTTTTCTGTTATTGATTTTTACTTTTACGGTCTTTTGTTCAGAGAAGATGTTTTGTAATATTTCAGTGTTTTGCATTCTGCAAAGGCTTGTTTTATTACCTAATATGTGATCTATTCTAGAGAATGTTTCATGTGCACTAGAAAAGAAATTATAGTTTGCAGCTGTTGGGTGGAGTGTTCTGTATAAGTCTATGAAGTGAAGTTGTTTAATTGTAACAATTAGATCTTCTGTGTCTCTATTGAGCTTCTGACTGCCTTTCCTACCCTTCACCGAGAGTCTTGTGTTGAAGTCTCCTACCATAATTGTGGAGGTGTCTATCTCACTTTTTAATTCTGTTAACGTTTGTTTTATGAATGTTGCAGCTCTATCATTGGGTGCATAAATATTTAGTATGATTGTATCTTCCTGGTAAATTGTCCCTTTAATCATTATGTAGTGTCCTTCTTTATCCTTTGTGGTGGATTTAACTTTAAAGTCTATTTTGTTGGAAATTAATTTTGCCTCTCCTGCTCTTTTTTGATTGTTGTTTGCTTGATATATTTTTATCCATCCTTTCAGTTTTAGTTTATTTGTGTCTCTGAGTCTAAGGTGTGTCTCTTTTATGCAGCATACAGACTGATCGTGTTTTTTTATCCAGTCTGCAACTTTCTGTCTCTTTATTGGTGAATTTAGTCCATTTACATTAAGTGTAATTTTAGATAAGTATGAGTTTAGTGCTGTCATTTTGATGCCTGTTTTTGACAATTTCATTTTTCCATTTACTTTTTTGTGTTGAGTTTTCTTTGTATAATGTGTGTTCCTCCTTTTTATAGTAGTTGAATTTATTTTGCTGAGTCGTTATGTTTATCTTGGTTTTTATTTTGAAGTATGGAAATGTTAGACCTCATTGTGGTTACCTTAATATTTACCCCAGTTTGACTAAGTAAAAACCTAACTTGTTTCACCCTATATCACCTTGGTTTCCTCTGCATATGTAAGATCTATGCCTCCTGTATTTAGTCCCTCTTTTTTGACTGTTGTAATCTTTTACATAATGACATCAATGATTCCCTGTTTTGAGTAATTTTTTTTTAATTAATCTTATTTTGTTTTCGTGATTTCCCTATCTGAGTTGATATTAGGATGTTTTGTTCTGTGACCTTGTGTTGGTATCTGATATTGATTTTCTGACCAAAGAATTTCCTTTAGTAATTCTTGCAGTTTTGGTTCGTTTTTTGCAAATTCTCTAAGCTTGTGTTTATCTGTAAATATCTTAATTTCACCTTCATGTTTTAGAGTTTTGCTGGATGTATGATTCTTGGCTGACAGTTTTTCCTCTTTGAGTGCTCTATATATGTCATCCCATTGCCTTCTTGGCTGCATGGTTTCTGCCGAGTAGTGCAAACTTATTGATTCTCCTTTGTAGGTAACTTTTCGTTTATGCTTGGGTGCTTTTAAAATTTTCTCTTTATCTTTGGTTTTGACAGGTTTGATGATATGTCTTGGTGATTTTCTTTTGGGATCTATCTTGTATGAGGTTCGATGAGCATCTTGGGTAGATATCTTTTCATCTTTCACAATGCCAGGGAATTTTTCTGCCATCAGATCTTCCACTATTCTCTCTGTATTTTCTGTTATCCCTCCCTCGTCCGGAACTCCAATCACACGCAAGTTATTCTTGATAGAGTCCCCCATGATTCTTAGGGTTTCTTCATAGTTTTAAATTCTATTTGATTTTTCTTCAACTATATTTGTGTCAGTTGCCTTATCCTCCAGCTCCCCCACTCTGCATTCCAGTTCCTCTATTCTGCTCCTCTGACTTCCTATTGAGTTGTCTGATTCTGTGACTTTATTGTTAATATTTTGGATTTCTGAATGCTATCTCTCTATGGATTCTTACAGCTTATTAATTTTTTCACTATGTTCTTGAATAATCTTTTGGATTTCTTCAACTGCTTTATCCGTGTATACCTTGGCTTTTTCTGTAGATTGCCTTATTTCATTTGTGAGGTCATTCCTGATGTCTTGAAGCATTCTGTATACAATTTTTTTATATTCTACATTTGGCAATTCTAGGAATGTATCTACATCCGGGAATGATTTTGATTCTTTGATTTGGGGGTTTGTAGAAGCAATCATGGTCTGCTTCTTCATGTGATTTGATGTTGACTGCTGTCTCTGAGCCATCTATAAGCTATTGTAATATTTTCTTTTATATTTGCTCACTGAGTCTTATCTTCTTGGTTTGTTTTTTACAATACACCCAGATGGGCTACTAGATTGTGGTATCGTGATTGCTGTAGCTTTTGAATCACTTACGTCCTATTACCAGCTTGCCTGAGCTGTTACCAGGTATATAAGTGTATGAGCCCATTCACTATTCTTGAATAGAATCAGCTCAGGTGTCCTGATAGCTGGTCACCTAGTGTGTGGTGTAGGCTCTCACCTATTATCTTAGAGGAGTAGTGGTGATGGTTGTATGTGCCAGTTTCTATTAGTGGCAGGGGGTCACATTTCAAGGAGGGCAGGATGCTGACAGCCTTCCTTCAAGTGTCAGTGAGATAGGTGTGGCTCTATTCTCTAGAGCGCTCTGGTGGGTGAGCTCTGCAGCTGTATCTTAGGCACCCAATGCTTGGGTAGACGTCACTATTCTCAGACCCCTCTAGCAGGTGGCTAGGTGGTGTGGGTGGAGTCTCAGCCCTCTTTTCGCTGGTGTGGACCAGTGAGGGCTCTGTTTAATAGGTAGAGAGGTATCTGACCTCCAAAACTTGCCTTTCCACTGCTGAGCTAAAACAATTATGGTGAGATCTCTATCAGAATTGCCTTTGCATTATAATAGCCACCTAGTTACCTGTAGGGTGAAAGCCAAAGACTATGGGTCTCTTAATGCCTGGATGGAGCTGATTCTGTATTGTTAATTGCAGTTTAGGGAAGTCAGGGAAGGATTTTTTCTTTGATTGTTAAATGGTGCTTTTCTCAGGCCAGGAGAATGGGTTAGAAAAGAAAGAAGAAAAAAAAATCGAGCAGTGCACTTCACTCTCTGGCACAGGGAATTCCAGTCTTAATGAAGCTGGCTGGGGCAACGAGGGGTGGAATCAGATATATAGAAGAGAGTAGCCTGGCAAAATATACAAAGTTACTTATGTTGTTTGGTGAGAACTGTTTTTTCTGATTTTCCAGAGCGTTGTGTAGTTTGCGTGTGCTGGCTGGATCCCTGCTGAGACTGTCCCAGAGGGTTAGGGTTGCGTCCATGCTCACACTGTCTCAGGAAGACGCAATCAGCTCCCCCACACTTAGTCCAACGCCCAGCCCCAAGATTTCCTTTCTGGGACTCTGCACTCCAGGCTCCAAAACCAGTCGCTGCTTCCCCGTGGTTTTTCATTTCCGTGCCAGCCGCATCTGTGTGGAGCCTGCGTGTGCTGCCTGGGTCCCCTCCGAGGTTGGTCCTGAGGGTTAGGCCTACATCCGTGTTTCCCTGTCTCAGTAAGCCACAATCAGCCCCACCACTCTGACACCAGGAAACCGCGAGGGCTCAAGGCTGTGGCGTGGGACACTGGCTCCGGAAGCGGTCGCTGCTGCAGTGTGGCTTTTCACTCCCCTGTCACTCAGGTCAACTCCTTAGTTCTGTGTTTGATGGTCAGGGTTTGTAGATTGTCCTTTATGTAATTGATTCACTTGTTTTTTTGAGTCTTTGTTTCAAGAGGGATAAGCGGAAGCTTCTACCTAGTCAGCCATCTTGGTCCTGCCCCCGTGTCTGCCTCTTTATGTGATTTGATATTGACTGTTGTCTCTGAGCAATCTATAAGTTATTGTATTAGTTTATTTTATGCTTGCTTTTTGTATCCTAGCTTCTTGCTTTGTTTAGTTTTAGTATACCCAAATAAGCTGCTTGAGTGCATTAGGTTGATTATTTTCATCTTTGAAGCTCTAATGTACTATCACCAGATGGCTAGCACTGTTACCAGGTATATGAGCCTAGGAGTTCATTTATTTTCTTGTATGGATTCAACTCAGGTGCCCAGGTAGTTGGTCATAAAGTGTGTGGTACAGGCTCTGTCCTACAGTCTTAGAGGGGCAGGGGTTATTGGTGTAGGCAGAAGTATCTGGCTGCAGTAGGGGGTCAGACTCTGATCAAGGCAGGGGTCTGACAGCTGTCCTCTGAGTGTCTGTGAGGAAAGTGCATAGCTGTTCTTTCGAGCACACAGGTGGGTTCTGCAGAAGGGCGATGGGTACCCAATGCTTTTGGTTGTAAGTTCTGGGCAGTACTACTTAGCCTTGGAGCCCTGTCACAGGTGGCTAGGTATTGTGGATGGAGCTACCAGTCCTTAGGCCCCTGATGTGGGTAGGTGAAGACCCTGTTTAATAGGCAAAGCCGTGTCAAACATCAAACACCCATCTTTCCACCATCCAGCTGAAACCATTGCAGTCTGGCAACAAGGGCCTATTCTCCTGAAATGGGCCCACACAGGTCCATGCTGGGGTGAAAGGTATTCAAAGCCCATGGACCGTTTGTGCCTGAACAAGAGCTACTTCTGTCCTGAGCTCCCCAGCTTAATTGAGCTGGCAGATTATCTTTCCCCCAGTTGTGAACTTATACCTTCTTCAAGGACGGAAGAATGGCTCAGACTGCTACCGGGGCCTATCTCAGGCCCAGGGAAGTTCACAGCCACTGAAGCCAGCTTGGGGGTTGGGGGAGTGGTAAAATAAACACAAGTAATTAGCTTTTGCCGAGAGTGCCATTCTTCTCTTGTTCTGGAGGTATGAGTAGTCTGTGCAACTTGCTGTCTTTCCCTGAGTGAAGTGCCTCTGGAACGCTACTGCCAGCCCCACTGCAGTCGCTCCAGGGAATGGTGCCTGAGGGTTCCTGGCTATTCAGGTCCAGTAACTCCTCTCCACTTCCAAATAGTCTCTCCCTCCCCCTGCCGTTGAGTCCGTTTTCTAACTTTGCCTTTGATGTTCAGGGCTCCTAGCTTGTCATAAATATAATCACTTCACTTGTTTTTTCGGGTCTTTTTTGTAAGAGGGATCACTGGCAGCATGTCACTACTCTGCCATCTTGGCCTCGCCTCCCTAATATAATCAACAATTTTTTTAAAAAAGAAAGAAAAGAGTGAAACCTGTAGAAACAACAAATAACAGAATGAGATCCACAGAAAAACTAGATATTGGAGCTATCAGATAAAGACACTGAAATAACTCTATTATGTTCAAAGAAATAAAGGCAGACTTAGAAATTTGGCAATAAACTAGAAACTACAAAAAAGATCAACTTAGAAAGTCAACTGAAAACTATAGCTGAAGTTAAAATCTTAATGTATGTATATAACAGCAGATTACAAATGCTGAAGAGAGATTTAGTGAACTGGAAGACATGTTGGAAGAAAATACAGGCATAGACAAAAGGAAAAATATATATAATATAAAAAGGAATAAGATACAGAGAATACGATGAGAATATCTAGCATAAGATACTTTAAGAAGGAAGAAAAAGAATGAGGCAGAAAAACTGAGATTATGGCTGAGAATTTTCCTCAAATGATTAAAGATATCAAGTCACAGATTCTAGAAGACTTACAAAACCCAAACCAAAAAAAAAAAAAAAAAGAAGAACAAAGCCACTGCCGTTGAGTCGATTCCGACTCAAAGCGACCCTATAGGACCGAGTAGAACTGCCCCGTAGAGTTTCCAAGGAGCGCCTGGTGGATTCGAACTGCTGACCTTTTGCTTAGCAGCCATAACGCTTAACCACTACGCCACCAGGGTTTCCTTATAAGACCCATGTAGGGTAAATACAAAGAAATTCATAGTAGGACTGCTGAAGCTAAAGACAAAAAACCCCACAAAAAGCAAATAATTGAACACTACTAAAGAATGGAAGAGATTATCTTTAAAGGACAAACAAAAAAACTGACCGATGACTTCTGTACAGAAATAGTGAAAACCCTAAGACAATAAGATGATATATTTAAATTATAGAGAGAAAATCCATGGCAACCCAGAACTCTATGCTGAGGAAAAACATCCTTCATGAATGAGCAAAGACCTTTTGTTTTCAGATAAACAAAACCTAGATAAGTTAACATCAGCATGCCCACATTAAAGAAAATTCCAAAGGTATTCTTCAAGCAGAAAGAAAATAAGGTGAAAGGCTTAAGATGCAAGAAGGAATGAAAGTTAATGAAATGGGCAAAAATAGAGGATTACTGACTGCATAACATAATAAGAATAGACTTTATTGGGTCTAAAATATGTAAGAAATTAAAATGTATGATAATGACAGCATTTTGACTTTTATGGCTTTATGGTCAGGAAACAAGCTGTGTAATATTTTGATGTCTTGGATTCTGTTAATGCTTGCTTTGTGGCCTAATACGTGGTCTGTTCTCAAGAATGCTCCATGAGCGTTAGAAAAGAAAGTTTACTTGACTACCGTTGGGTGAAGTGTTGTGTTTAAGTCTATGAGATCAAGTTGGCTGATTGTGGTATTTAGATCTTCCGTGTCTTTATTGAGCTTCTTTGTGGATATCCTGTCTGTCATCAGAAGTGGTATGTTGAAGTCTTCTACTATTATTGTGGAGCTATTTCTCTTTTCAATGCTGTTTGAGTTTGTTTTATGTGTTTTGGAGCCCTGTCATTGGGTATGTAAGTATTTATTATGATTTTGTCTTCCTGGTATATTGACCCTTTAATCATTATATAGTGTATTTCCTTTTCCTTTGTGGCGGATTTTACTTTAAAGCCTGTTTTATCAGAGATTAATATTGCCACTCTTATTTTTTATTGTTGTCTGCTTGATATATATATTTCCATTCTTTGAGATTTAGTTTATGTCTTTGAGTCTATGGTGTGTCTCTTGCAGTCTGCATACAGACGGATCATGTTTTTTAATCCATTCTGCTACTCTCTGTCTCCTTATTGGTGCAATTAAACCATTTACATTTATCGTAATTATTCATAGTTATGAGTTTAGTGCTGTCATTTTTGTCTTTTTTTGTGTATGTCTTGTTGACATTTTCCTTATTCCACTTAATTTTCTCTGTTGAGTCGTTGTTCTTTGTGCATTTTCTTTCCATCCTCTTCATTTTTGTTGCCTTTGTATTTACTGCTAATTAATTTTTTTCTGTGCTGAATCATTTTTCTTTTTAGTCTTTCATCTTTTTCCTTGTTGTTGCTTTTGTATTTGCCGAAAATTTATGTTTTCCTTTTTTTTTTTTTTTAATGTGTAGGATTGTTAGTTTCCTTTGGGTTACCTTAACATTTACCTCTGTTTTTCTAAATTTAAACCAATCTTTTATTTCTTTATATCGTCTTGACTTCCTCTCCATATGAAAGATCTATGACTACATTATTTAGTCCCTCTTTTTTGTCTTAATGTTGTCATCTTTTACAGATCGATGTCTCTGTTTCTACATTTTCAGTGTTTTAGCTTTGATTTATTTGTGACATCCCTACGTGGGTTGATATCTGGTTGTTTTGTCCCGTGTTCTAGTCTTGGGTTGTTAGCTGATGTTATTGATTTTCTAACTGGAGAACTGCCTTTATTATTTCTTGTCATATTGGTTAGGTTTTTAAAAATTCCCTAAACTTCTGCTTATCTGGAAATGTCCTAATTTCACCATCATATTTGAGAGACAGTTTTGCTGGATATATAGTTCTTGGCAGGCAATTTTTTTTTTTTCCTTCAGGGCTTTGTATATGTCCTTCTTGCCTGCATGGTTTCTGCTGAGTAGTCCGAGCTTAGTCTTACTGACCCTTCTTTATAGGTGACTTTTTGTTTATCCCTAGCTACTCTTAAAATTCTCTCTTTATATTTGGTTTTGGCAAGCAAGATTATAATATGCCCTGGTGACTTTATCTTGGCATCTACCTTGCGTGGGGTTCAGTAAGCATCTTGGGTAGATATCTTCTTATCTTTCACAAGATCAGTGAAGTTTTTAGCCAGGAAGTCTTCAACAATTCTCCCTGTGTTTTCTGTTATCCTCCACCCCCCACCCCGATTCTGGTGTTCCAATCACTCTTGATAGAGTCCCTCATAATTCTTAGAGTTTCTTCAATTTTAAAAAATTACTTTATCTGATTTTTCCTCAAATAAGTTGGCGTCAAGAGCTTTATCTTCAGTCTCACTAATTCTGACTTCCAGTGCCTCAGTTCTGCTCCTCTCATTTTCTATTGGGTTGTCTAATTCTGAAATTTTATTGTTACTCTTTTGGATTTGCTTGCTATCTTTCTATGGATTCTTGCAGCCTGTTACATTTGTCATTATACTCTTGTGTAACTTTCTTAAGTTCCTCTTTTGTTTTATCTGTGTGTTCCTTGGTTTGTTCTTCGTTTTGCCTGATCTCCTCCTGGATCTCTTGAAGGGCTTGGTCTATTAATCTTTTAAATTCTACCTCCAGTAATTCCTGGAATTTTTCTTCATTTGGAAGATTTCTTGATTTGTTGTTTTGGGAGCTTCCTGAATCCATCATGGTCTGCCTCTTTATGTTATTTGATATTTACACTTGTCTCTGAGCCATCAATAAGTTATTATATTCATTTATTTTATGTTTGCTTACTGAGTCGGAATCTACTTGATGGCACTGGGTTTGGTTTTTGTTGTTGTTGTTGTTGTTGTTGTATTGTGTCCTAGCTTCTTGTTTTATTTTAATATGCCCAAATAGGCTGCTTGGTTGAGCTAGTTTGATTATTGGCACCCTTGAAGCTCTTACATTCTGTCACCAGGTGATCAGAGCTGTTAATAGGTATGTGAGCCTAGGAGCTCTTTTACTTTTCTTGTATGGATTCAGCTCAGTTGTCCATGTAGTCGGTCACCAAGTGTGTGGTTTAGGCTCTCACCTACAGTCCTGCGTAGACAGGGTTGATTGGTGTAGGTACAGGTGTCTGGCTACTGTGGGGGGAATGACTGCCCCTGAGTGTCTGGGAGGAAAGCATGTCCCTGTTCCCTAGAGCACATAGGTGGGTGGGTTTTGCAGCCAGACCATGGGCACCCAATGCTGTTGGTTGTAAGGACTGGGATTCACCACTTATTCTTGGACTCCTGAATTGGGTGGCTAGGTGACGTGGGTGGAGCCACCAACCCTCAGGTCACTGATGTGGGTAGGTGAGGACCCTGCTTAATTGGCAGAACGTTGTCAAATATCACGAACCTGCCACTCCACTTTATAGCTGATACAGTTGAAAATAGGCTTCAGGTATATACCCTGTTGTAGTGTGCTAATGAGGGCCTACGCTGTTGAAATGGGCCCACACAGGTCTATGCAAGGGTGAAAGGCACTCAGAGTCCTTGGACCCCTTATGTCTGTGCCTTCCCTGAGTTCCTGGCTTAGGGAAACTGGCAGATTATTTTTTGTTGTTTGTTCCTGCTCCAGGGCATGTGATAGTTCCTACTTCTGGCCCAGGGGACCCAGAAATAGCCGAAGCTGGTCTAAGACTGAAAACAGAGAGGGAGGAAGCAGGGAAATGGGAGAGATGTTCTTCCCAAAGGGGATGATTTTTGATTTGTGTGGCATTTTAAATGCATGTACTTATCTTTTGCCAACTTGGCACTGCTTTTCACTGGTTCTGGAGGGTTGTGTAGACTTTCTACCACTCGGTCTCTTCTGATGTGAAAAACATGTCCCGAGCGTCACTGCTTGCGTCACCGCACATGCCATCCAATCCAGCCTGCAGGGTGCTGGTTTCTGCCGGGTCAGATCTGTCAACCTCTCACTGCTTCTGAACCATATCCCCCTCCCCCTGCCACTAAGTCCAATTCTGTAACTTCACCTTTGATGTTCAGGGCTCCTAGATTGTCATATATAATCGATTTACTTCTCTGGGTCTTTGTTATAAGAGGGGCTACACAAAGCATCTGACTATTCTGCCATCTTGGCCCCACCCCTACAAGAGACATTTTTCATCACATTCCTGAATCTGACACTATCACAGAAACTTATCTCTGAGAAAATGAAATAGGGATGAGGCAGTAGGCAGAACAAACCTGTTGGGTTGGAGTCCATTCTGATGCATAATGGTCAGAGTAGAACTGCCTCATAGGGTTTTCAAGGAGCGGCTGTTGCATTTGAACTACTGGGCCAGAGTATATTTGGAGCACTGGTGGTGCAGTGGTTAAGAACTCAGCTGCTAACCAAAAGCTTGGCAGTTCGAATACATTAGCTGCTCCATGGAAACCCTATGGGGGCAATTCTACTCTGTCCTATAGCGTTGCTATGTGTTGAAATCAATTCACCAGCAATGGGTTTGGTTTTTTGGTTTACACGCCTACATGAGTAAAATTTGTCTTGAATCTCTAAACTTAATTCTAATGTAAGAATGAAATTGTAGCACTTCTCCATAAAGGTTTATCTTAAGTCATCAGGATAAAAACCAAACCCACTGCTGTCGAGTCGATTCTGACTCATCCCGCCCCTATAGGACAGAGTAGAACTGCCCGATAGAGTTTCCAAGGAGCGCCTGGTGGATTTGAACTGCCGTCCTCTTGGTTAGCATTCGTAGCACTTACCCACTGTGCCACCAGGGTTTCCTCGTCAGGATAAGCCTGTGCTGGTTTATTGGGTACCTTCAGGAATTCTTCATCAGTTATATTCACATTAAGAAGGGAAAAAATATCAGAAGGAACTTCATACATCTTCACCCTTCATTTCATGCAAGATTCAGGTGTGTCAGTGAGGATGGTTGTGTGAAATTGATCCCTGGCACTCAATACTTCTGGAGCATTTCTGTCATTTACTTGTTTCTTTTAATGCTTCTGCAACAATAAACTGCTTGATAATCAGTATTTGGCAGTATTTATTTTATTGTGTTTTCAAAATATTCTCTTATGTAAATATCTTGTTAATAGCTGGTAGAGATCCATGCATGTCTATAAATTGACTTCTGAATCTTGGAGAATTGACTCGTCAAATGAAAATGATGCTATATATTATTATACATAACAAACATAAATATATGGGCTGTGTTTACATTTTGTTGGCGATGTTTTAAGCTTCTGTTCTGGTGTCTCCTTTTCGTGACTGGTCTTCAGCAATATTCTCTATGGCACCTAGAATCTGAGTGTGTGATTCCAGGATTGCACCCATTGCTATAGCATGTGCTTCCCAGTGGGTATTAGAAAGAGATTTTAATGCTGATCATTGCCTATGAACAGCTCATCGGTGAATAGAGATGGCAAAAAATTTGTAAAATATCTGAATAGAAGAAAAAAATCATTTTTTGACAAAAACCCATTGTGATACATCCTACAAAATTAAGTGAATATGCAGCACCTTGGTATGAAAATGGCATATTCATTACATTCCAGAATTTTCTGTTGCATGCCTTTATAATGCAGTGACGTTTCACAGCATTGTCATAGGATTGGTCTCTGCACTTAGAAAAATCAATTTTGCAAGCTTCATCTAATTAGTGAAACACTTGGTTTGCAATGTCTTTGAGGGCTAATGCGATGTGTTCTCCTGACTCGCTTGGTGCATGTTATGCCTTCTTTCCCTCAAGTTTCTTCAGTTTGTAATGGAAATGTCTAGCTTGTTCCTTTTATGCCATTGTACCTTTGGAAGCAGATAACTTGTGTCCTAGATTTCACAGATGAAGAGGGATTTTTGAATTTTGGACTTGGACTTGATTTAAGACTTTTTCTATGCTATGATGGGATGAGGAAACCCTGGTGGCGTAGTGGTTAAGTGCTACGGCTGCTAACCAAGAGGTTGGCAGTTCGAATCTGCCAGGCGCTCCTTGGAAACTCTATGGGGAAGTTCTACTCTGTCCTATAGGGTCGCTATGAGTCAGAATCGACTGGACGGCAGTGGGTTTGGTTTTGGTTTGTGATGGGATGAATATGTTTTCCATTTGCAAGAATGTGATTTTGGGGGGGCCAAAGGGTAGAATATCATGGATTGAATTATGTTCCCCCAAAATGTGTGTATAAACTTGGATAGGCCATGTGAGGTTGTCCTCCATTTTGTGATGGTAATTTTATGTTGAGAGGATTAGGGTGGGATTTTAACACCTCCCTGATCAGAGATACAGGGAGTTTCCCTAGGGTGTGGCCTGCACCACCTTTTATCTCTCAGGAGATGAAAGGAAAGAGAGTTGGGGACCTTATACTACCAGGAGCAGAGCATGTCCTTTGGACCCGGGGTCCCTGCACCTGAGAAGCTCCTTGACCATGGGAAGATGGAGGACAAGGACCTTCTTCCAGAATCAACAGAGAGAGAAAGCCTTCCCCTGGAGCTGACGTCCTGAATTTGGACTTGTAACCTACTAGACTGTGAGAAAATAAATTTCTCTTTGTTAAAGCCATCCACTTATGGTATCTGTTGTGGCAGCACTAGGTGACTAAGGCAGCGATGATTTTAGCTTCTGTTTTGGTGTTTCCTTTCTGTATCTGGTCTTCAGCAATATTCTGTGTGGCACCTAGAATTGTACTTGTTGCTATAGCATGTGCTTCCCAATGTGTATTAGACATTTTAATGCTCAATCATTGCCTGAATGTGTTTTAAGAACAGCTCATCAGTGAGTAGAGGTGGCAAAAAATTTGTAAAGTAACTGAATGTTAGAAAAAATATGAATTGCTTTTGGACAAAAAAAATCTATTGTGATACATCCTACAAAATTAAGTGAATGTGCAGCACCTTGGTATGAAAAGGGCATATTAATTTCATTCCAGAATTTTCTGTTGTATGCCTTTATAATGCAGTGACGTAATGGCAGCATTGTCATAGGATTGGTCTCTGCACTTAGAAAAATCAATTTTGCAAACTTCACATAATTAGTGAAACACTTGCTTTGCAATGTCTTTACCAGTATGATTTTTTAGATTTTTTAAGCTAGTAAATGTGATAAATCACCACACAGGTTTTCTATCTGTTGGAGATACGGATCTTTAAACAATCCTTAGCTGGCCTGTATGAGAAGGCTCAGAAGTGGAATCCACAGACAAAATCAAATATCGAGGTATGCTTATTTCACTGACAGTAGTTGATTGAACTTCATCACTTATCAAGATTATAAATTTTTTACACATTATTTTAGAATTATGGGATGGATTGCCCTTTCCTGTGTTACCGTGTTTTGAGATGTGACTTGCTAAAAATAGATCAAATGAGCAACATTTTGAAGTCAACTTTAAAATTTTCCATTTCGTGGGGACCCAAAGACTTCATTTCTTTTTCACGAAGATAGTCCCCATTCGGTGATTGTTATGACAACAACGACACATTACAAAATGGCTTTTCAATACTGATGTTCATTAATTTGTGATTCCAGTTCATAAATTAAGCCAGAACAGTGTGTTTGGTTTAAATATGATAACATAATCTTTGTGAATTGAACTATTTTCATGTTTACCGATCCTATTCAATTTGCATCAATTGCTAAATTCATCTGTAACAATTCAAGAATTAAATGAGGATGACGGGTTTGTTTGTTTGGTTAGTAGGTTTGCAAACAAAACAATACAGGGAACTGACTGATGGAGATTGCAGTAGCCACCCCCTCTTATAATTTTCATCATTAACTTTGCACTCTAGAAAAAATTCTGGCTACAGAACTTTGTTTACCGTCCAGGAATTTTCAACACAAATTTACAAGTGGACAACTGTGATGTTGACAATCACTTGGGCCTCTTTTGATCCAGTAATTTGCTTCGTTGGAAGAAAATTATTCCACAAGGCAGGATCTGCATTTCTGTTATTTATGGGGTCTGCAGATGTGACAATTTAATATTCTTAGTTTCACTTTCTAGATCATTACTAATTTTTTTTTTTTTTACTACAGCAAGAAATGGATGCAGAATTTGGAACAAATTCTGTTATATTTGTATTGCCATCGTTAATTTCAGCACTAGTGGTACTAGTAGGATGATTCCCACCCATTAAGCACGTACCTTTAATGGAAGAAGTCTCTTCTGATTTATTACATTCTAAAAAGGAATTTTGGAATTGTCTTTAGGGATTCACAAATCATTTTATCTTCTGCAGGCTTCCATTTTTGCACTCCACTTAGTTATTGGCATTTCATTTTGCCTGGATATAAAATTATGTCACTTTTTAAGTTTGATTCTAACATAACAATAAATTTGAATAACAGAAAATAAATTTATAAAACAGGTAGTTTATAAAATAAAATTTACTTTAGAATTTAGACATTAACACAAAAAATTTATATTTGAAAATTAAATAACTCATTGCTGTGGATTAAATTTTAACTAACAGTGACCCTATTGGACAGAATAGAACTGCACAGTAGGGCTTCTAAGGAGAGGCTGGTTGAAACCTTTTAGTTTCAGCCAAGCTCTTAACCACTGTTCCACCAGGGCTACATTTGAAAATTAGTAAGTAAAAACGTTAGTTTGGACCATGAGATTTTGTTCTTCAGGTCTTAGATAGTCCAAAGAAATAGTACATGATATTCTTCTCCATGGACTAATTCCTCCTGAAAACAGGTCCAAAGTATGTAGGATGTAGCCCACCCATCTTTGCTTCTAGGCTAGGGTACATTCTGGTTATACTTCTTTCAAGATAGATTTTTTTGTTCTTTTGGCAGTTCATGGTATATTCAGAATTCTTCACCAACATGACAATTAAAAGGCATCAATTCTTCTTCGGTCTTCCTTATTCATCAGCCAGCTTTCCCACACATACGAGCCACTGAAAACACTGTGGCTTGGATCAGTTGCATCTTAGTTTTCAAGGTGATGTCTTTGCTTTTCAACACTTTAGAGGTCTTTTGCAGCCGATTTGCCTAATGCAATGCATCTTTTGATTTCTTAACTGCTGTTTCCATGGGTGTTGATTGTGGATCCAAATAAAATGAAATCCTTGACAATCTCAATCTTTTCTCCATTTATCATGATGTTGCTCATTGGCCCAGTTGTGAGGATTTTTGTTTTCTTTATGTTGAGGTGCAATCTATACTGAAGGCCGCGGTCTTTGATCTTCATCAGTAAGTGCTTCAAGTCCTCTTATCTTTTAGCAAGCAGGGTTGTGTCATCTGCAAAATGCACGTAGTTAATGAGTCCTCCTCCAATCCTGATGTCGTGTTCTTCGTATAGTCTAGCTTCTCAGATTATTTGCAGATTAAATAAGTATTGTGAAAGGATACAACCCTGACACACACCTTTCCTGACTTTAAACCACGCAGTATCACTTTTTTCTGTTTGAACGTCTACCTCTTGATCAGGTTCCTCATCAGCACAATTAAGTGTTCTGGGATTCCCACTCTTCGCAATGTTATCCATAATTTGTTATGACCCAAGCAGTCAAATGCCTTTGCATAGTCAGTAATACACAGGTAAACATCTTTCTGGTATTCTCTGCTTTCAGCCAGAATCAATATGACATCAGCTGTGATATCCCTCCTTCATGTCCTCTTCTGAAACCTGCTTAAATTTCTGGCAGTTCCCTGTCAATGTACTGCTGCAGCGGCTTTTGAATGATTTTTAGCAGAATATTACTTGCATGTGATATTAATAATATTGTTTGATAATTTTCACATTTGGTTGGATCACCTTTCTTAGGAATAGGTGTAAATATGCATCCTTTCCAGTTCATAGGCCAGGTAGCTGTATTCCAAATTTCTTGGGATTAGACAAGTGAGCGATTCCAGTGCTGCATCCATTTGGTGAAACATCTCAGTTGGTATTCCATCAATTCTTGGAGGCTTTTTTTTTTTCTCACCAATTCCTTCAGTGCAGCATGGACTTCTTCCTTCTGTACCATCAGTTTGTGATCATATGCTACTTCCTGAAATGGTTGAAGGTCGACCAATCCTTTTTGGCATAGTGACTGTGGGTATTACTTTCATCTTCTTTTGATGCTTTCTGCGTCATTTAATATTATACCTGTAGAATCCTTCAGTATTGCAACTCAAGGGTTGAATTTTTTCTTCACTTCTTTCAGCTTGAGAAATGCTGTGTTCTTCCCTTTTGGTTAGCCATCTCCAGATCTTTACACGTCATTATAATACTTTTTCTTCTCAAGCCACCCTTTGAAATCTTCTGTTCAGCTCTATTACTTCGTCATTTCTTCCTTTCACTTTAGCTACCCGACATTCAAGAGCAAGGTTCAGAGTCTCTTCTGACATCCGTTTGGTCTTTTCTTTCTTTCCTGTCTTTTAAAGGACCTCTTGCTTTCTTCATGTGTGATGTCCTTGATGTCATTCCACAACTCCTCTGGTCTTCAGTCATTAGTGTTTAACACGTAAAATGTATTCTCGAGGTGGTCTCTAAATACAGGTGAGATATACTCAAGGTCGTACTTTGGCCCTTTTTGACTTATTCTAATTTTCTCCAGTTTCAACTTGAACTCCCATATGAGCACTTGACAGTCTGTTTCACAGTCGATCCCTGGCCTTGTTCTGACTGATGATATGAGTTTTCCCATCTTCTCTTTCCACAGATGTAGTCAGTTTGATTCCCGTGTATTCCATCTGGTAAAGTCCACGTGTATAGCTGCCGTTTATGTTGGTGAAAAAAAATATTTGCGGTGGATGAGTCACTGGTCTTGAAAAATTCTTTCATGAGATTTCTGGCATCATTTCTATCAGCAATGCTGTGTTTTCCAACTACTTTTCCTCGTTTCCAACTTTAACATTCTAATGACCAGTAATTATCAATGCATCTTGATTGCATGTTTGATCAATTTCAGGCTGCAGAAGTTGTTTAAAATCTTCAATTTCTTTGTCTTTGGCATTAATGGTTCGTGCATAAATTTGAAGAGTCATATAAACTGGTCTTCCTTGTAAGTGTGTGGATATTAGCCTATCAGTGACAACATTGTACTTCAGGCTAGATCTCGAAATGTTCTCTTTGATGATTAATGTAACGTCATTCTTTTGACTCTGGTGGAATATCCGTGTTTGTAAGACTGCTCACAGACTGTTTCACCAGAGAGTTTTCTGGTACTGCAACATCTACCACTAATCTCTGTGATCCCTGTGAATTGGCAAAATAAGAATAGTACTATAGATGTCTTCTAAATACAGAAAACATAATTATGAAAATGTTCTTGCTATTGATTATGTTCTTTACCAATCTGTTCGTATGGGATTTTTGATACTTCACTTGAAAAATGAGTCCAAGGTACTATGATGTGTTTACTTTGTGTGGCCTTTCTAGCCATGGTCTTATAACATCCACCCTGGTGCTTGGGCAGGACTGTGTGATAGGGTAATTGTGGCTCACCAAGGGGATTGCTTAGTTTTCCCTTCAAAGAGCAACAGTTCCAGAGCAAAGAGGAGGATTCAACTCCCATCAAGGAAGAACAGCCAGGAGCTGAGCATATATTATGGACCTGCGATCCCTGCACTGAGAAGCTCCTAGAAGCAGGAGACTGAGATAGAGAGAGGAAGCTGTAACCCCGAGGACGGTAAGATGCCATGGCAGGAGAGACCGAGCAACAGGGACCCGGCTATAGGAGATGCTGGCCCATGGAGAAGGAAAGCTGAGTGCCTTTGGAGAGAGGCCCAAGGCCAGGCAGAGGCACGCCTATGAGCACAGGAGGGAAGAGGCTGTCCTGATAGAAGAACTGTATTCTGAGTGTCTTTGAGCCTGAGTTATAACTGTTACTTCCCTAATAAACCCCATAATCGTGAATATGGACTGTGAGCTCTGTGTGGCCATTGCAATGAATTATTGAACCCAGCAGAGAAGTAGGGAGTGCTTTGTGAAGGACAGTTAGTGTCAGAGTTAGTGAAGATGGTGGAGAGAGGGTAGTTTTTTCACCAATGCCTTCAGTGCAGCTTCGATTTCTCCCTTTTATACCATCAGTTCTTGATCTTATGTTACCTCTTGAAATGGTTGAAAATTATCCAGTTCTACTGCAGTAACTATATTAATATCAGATAAATTATACTTCAGAAAAAGGAGTATTATTGGGAATAAGTAGGGACATAACATAATAAAGGTTCAATTCTCCAAAAAGATACAACAATCCTAAATGTGTATGTATTTAACAACAGGGCTCCAAAATACAAAAACTGATAAATCTGAAAGGGGAAATGGACAAATACGCATTTATAATTGATATCAGTACTTTTCTATCAATAATTAATAGAGCCCTGCTAGTTGAAGTCCAAAGCATCTGTGTGATGTCTATGTGTGTGTATGTGTGTATGTATGTATATAGTATAATGACAAGTAATACAGAAATAAATAGAGATGTTGTAATCCTTGGGAGGTGCAAACGGTTAATGCATTCAGCTGCTAACCAAAATGTTGGAGGTTTGAGTCCACTCAGAGGGACTTCAGAAGAAAGGCTTGGTGATCTACTTTTGAAAAATTAGTCACTGAACTGACACACTTGTGTGTCACTACTACTCTGACACATGGGGGGAGGGGTCACCATGAGTCAGATCAGCTTGATAGCAATCGAATGATTTTTTTTTTCATTCTGCCAATGTTTGCCCTTTAATTGGTATCTTAGGCTGGGTTCTCTAGAGAAGCAAAACCAGTGAGATATATATATATTTATATGTAAATAGATTTATATCAAGGAAATGGCTCACGAGGCTGTAGAGGCTGGTAAGTCTCAAGTCCATGGGTCAGGCTGGTAGCTTCTCCTGACTCACACAGATGCAGGGACTGCAGAACTGAAGATCTGCAGGTCATACAACAGGTCTGTGGCTCACAGGCTGCAAAGGCTGACAAATCTCAAGATCGGCAGGTAAGCTGGCAGGTCGTGGCTCACAGACTGCGGAGGCTGATGAATCCCAAAATTGGAAGGTAAGCTGAGAGTTCAAGTCCCCAAAACTTGAGATCAGATGAAGAGGAGCCAGCTGCAGGATTCAGAGTGAGCAAAAGCTCAAGAGCCTTGCCAGAAAGTCCACCTATATTGGATGCAGTCCACACCCCCGAGGAAACTCCCTTAGATCTGATTGGCTACTCACAGCAGATCCCATCATGGAGGTAATCACATTACGTCACATCTCATCATGGAAGTGATTGCATCGTTAAACGACTGGTAAACTACATCATAACTGCCAAAGCACTGAGAATCATGGTCCAACAAAGTTTCCAATTGTGAATTTAATGATCCCAATTGTGAATTTAATCTATTTATATTTAAAGTGATTAATGATAAGGAAGGACTTATATCTTCTACTTTGTAGTAGGTCATATATGTATTTTGTTTCTCATTTTCTTCACTACTGTCCACTTTTGTGTTTGACTGATTTTTTTCACGTGTACAATTTTGGTCCTCTCCTTATTTCCTTTCCTTATATTTTTTAACTTCTTAATGGTGATCATGAGGATTACAATTAACATCTTATATTTATAACAATCTTCTTTTAATTAATATAAATTTAGCTTCAACAGTATAGAAAATTCTGCTTTTATTCAGCTCAGTTACCTCCCCTACTTACATTGCTGTTACAAAAATTGCGTCTTTATACATTGTGTGTCCATTAAGAGAGATGTGTAAGTATTTTTATGCATTCGTGCTTTAAATCATATATGAAAAAAAGAGAGGTGTGATATAAAAATATTACTGACTTTGTTTTATCTAAGTAGTTACCTTTACGGAGTCTTTGTTTCTTTTTATGGCTTCCAGTTACTGTCTAGTGTCCTTCCATGCCAGCCAGAATGATTCCCTGTGGCATTTCTCATACAGCAGTTCTGCTACTAACACACTCCCTCAGGTTTTGTGTATCTGGGCATGTCTTAATTTCCCCCTCATTTTTGAAAGATAGTTTTGCTAGATATTGACATCTTGGTTCATAGTTTTGTTTCTGTATTTTTTTTTCCAGTACCTTAACTACATCATCCCACTACTTTCTTGTCTCAGCAGTTTCTGGTAAAAAATCAACAGTTAAACTTGTTGAGACTTTCTTGTACATTAGGAGTCACTTATGTCTTGCTGCTTTCAAGTTTCTGTTTTTTTTTGACATTTTGATTATGTCTCTCTGTGGATATCTATTTATTGTCCTTTGAGTTTATTGAGCTTCTTGGATATCTAGATGACATTTGGGAACCTTCCAGTCATTACGTTTTCAAATATTCTTTCCGTCCTTTCATCTTTCTTTCCTTTCTGGGACTCCTTAATGAGTATATTGGTATGCTTGATGTTGTCCCGCAGGTCCCTTAGGCTCTGTTCATTTTCTTCATTCTTTTTCCTTTATGCTCCTCAGTTAGAACAATTTCAGTTGTGCTTTTTCAAATTTACATTTTCCTGCTTTCTTGCTCAAATCTGCTGTTGAGCTCCTCTAATGAAATTTTTATTTCAGCTACTCTACTTTTCAGCTCTATAATTTCTATTTGGTTCTCTTGTATAATATTTCTTTATTAATATTTTCTACTTGTTCATACATTCTTCTCTTGGTTTCCTTTTTTTTTTTGTCTATGGTTTCTTTAGCTTTTTGAGGAAATTTAAGACAATTGGTTTAAAATCTTTGTCTAGTAATCCCAATATCTGTGTTTCCTTAGGGATGCTTTCTGTTCATTCTCTTCTTTCTTCTTAACAAATGAACCATCCTTTTCTGTTTCTTTTTATGACTTAAAATAGTGTGTTGAAAACTGGATATTTTAAACATTATAATGTAACTCTGGAAACCAGATTCCCTCCTGTCATTAGGGTTTGCTTTTTTTCTTTTTTTTTTTAATTGTTGAGGGCCAGTCATCCATTTGCTTAGTGATGTTCCCAAACTATTTCTGCAAAGATTGTATGTCTTCTCATGTGTGGACACTGAAGTTCTGTTCTGTTATCTCAGCAGTCAGTTCATGGCCTGACAGTGATTTCTTTAAATGCTTATAGCCAAAAAGAAAAAGTAACATTATCCCAGTCTTTGCAGATTGGCTCTGAACTGGGGCGTTCTTTCAATGCTAAGCAAGAGGGCCTAAAACTCTGCCTTAGCCTTCACTTCCTGCCCCCATGGAGCCCAAAGATCAGCCAGAGGTGCAAGCCTAAAGCTTTGTCAGGATCTTTACGAGCATGTCTTCCTCCTTAGGCAAGAACATTGCACTTCAGATTCCTCAGTATATGTGGTAGCCCTTCAAAACTCTTAAACCACCAACCGACTTCCTCTCAGCCTCCTTTTTTTCCAGGCTTTTGGATGTCTCTGCTGTTTTCTCTGTCCTTCATCCTTTGACCCTGGAGGTAGGACCAATTCTTTGAGCTTCGTACTCCTGAGTTTCCATCACATCATACATTTTTTCTTGTGTGCTGTTGAGTCAATTCTGACTCATAGTGACTATAGAATGGAGTAGAACTTCTCCAAAGGGTTTCTAAGGCTGTAATCTTTATGGAAGGAAACGGTCATATCTTTCTCCTGTGGAGTAGTTGGTGGATCAAATCAAACCGTTTCACAGCTGAGTGCTTAACCACTGCACTACTGGGGCTCCTTTTGACATCATGCATCATAATAGACTTTTAACACACCCCTCAGAAACATAGAAGTCCATAAATTATCAAGGATACAGAAGATTTAACATGTATAAAAATACCAAATTGATATATGTGTATGTGTGTGCATTATCTAACCACTAAAGAATATACATTCATCTCATGCACATACATAGTGTTTATTAAAATTGACTATATACTGTGTTATAAAGCAAGTCTCAGCAAATTTCAAGAGTCTGCAATAATATAGAGGATACTAAAAAAAAAAAATTTTTTTTTATGTAAGTACACCATAATTAAAAAAGAAACCATCTTAGAAAAAGAAAATACAAAATCTCCATGTCCTTGGATATTTTAAAATACTATGAGTCAAAAAAGACATCATGATGAAAATTAGAATACATTTTGAAGTGAACAATTATGAACATAGTGCACGTAAAAATTTGTGCAGTAGAGACAATATAATATAGGAAACTTATAGCCTTAAATATATAATTGGAAAGAACAAATCTTGAAAAATAAGTGAGTTAAACATCCATTCAAAATGTTGGGAAAAAACCAGAAACAAACATTCTTAGGAATTTTTATTTCTATTAATGATTGAATACATGCAACAGACGATTAACGAAGACTAAAGTTGATTCTTAGAAAATGCTAGTAAAATTGACAAACTTTAGGCAAGACTGATCAAGAGAAAAAGAATGAAGGTATAAATAACGAATATCAGGAATTAGAAAGAAAATGACTACAGATCTTGCAGAACATAAAGATAACGTGAGAATGTTATGAACCATATTAGTCAATAAATTTGCAAATTTAGGTAAAGTAGGCAAACGTATCATACCATGTAAGTTAATAACAACGATTCAGGAAGAAACAGGAAGCAAAAGTAATTCCACAACTGTTAATAGAATTGAAATAGAGCTCAAACTATTCTGAAAAAGAAAACTTCATGTCAGATGGCTTTTCCTGCAAATTCTGCCAAATATTCAAGAAATATTTCACAAATTCTTCAATATAAAAGGAAATATATACCCAAACTTATTTTATAAAGCTTGTAGAATGAATATTGATACCAAAACCTGACAAGAGCAGCAGAAGATGGGAAAATTACAGGCCAATGTCACTGATGAACATAGATGCAAAATATGAAAATAAATAGGCAAAACAAATGCAGCAATACTGTAAAGAAGATTATATTATGACCAAGTTGGGTCTATCCCAAGAATTCAAGGTTAGTTTAACATTCAAAAATGAATCAGTACAGGAAAAATAAATGTGATTATAGGTGTAATAAAATAAGTATTTGCTAACCTTCAGCATCCACTCATGTTTTCTAAAAGAACATGTAGCATGCCACGAGACCAGAAGAACCAGAAGGTTCCCGGCTACTGTCGCTGAACATTTTGATCAAAGAGTCCATAGAAAAGCCCTGATCAAAAGGGGGAAAATGCAGAACAAAATTTCACATTCTCATGAACCCTAGACTTTTTGGAGCCATTGAGGGTGAATGAACTCCTGAAACTATTTCCGTGAGGTAATCTTTAAACATTACACCAAAAGCATTCCCTTGAATTATCTTAAAACTGAAGTATAAAAAAGAAAAAACCAAACTGTTGCTGTTGAGTTGATTCCGACTCAGAGACCCTGTAGGACAGAATAGCACTGCCCCATAGGGTTTCCAAGGTGCAGGTGGTGGATTCAAACTGCTCTTCTTTTGCTTGGCTACCGTATCACTTAACCACTGTGCCACGAGGGCTCCAGAACATTAGCTTACTTAACTAATAAAAATGGTCTACCTTGAGCATATGCTCTTTGAAGAACTGTCTATATGGCATCAGATTGACAACAGCTACTGAAAAGATTAGATAGGAACCTTAAGGAGCAGTGGGTTTATGTTAATGACAGAGGAACAACTCAGAAAAGGAGGGTAAGAATGGTTGCACAACATGAATGTAACCGATGTCATTAAATTGTACAGGTAGAAACTGTTGGTGTATTGCTGCATACATTCTCCACCACAAAAAATAAATTTACAGGTAATAATTAACAAAAAATGTCAAGGAGAGCTAAATATTTTGAAAATAAGACAGAGTTGCATGTGAGGGAAGGAGTGGGGTGAGCTGTTTTAGGTTAATAGTCAGAAGGCTTATGGGAGCAGGATATTTGAGGAGATAATTGACCTATATCAAAGGAGAGAATAGCTATATGAAGTTCTGGAGGGAGGATATTGCCAATAAAGGCAAGAGTTGTTTCTGAGGCCCTTAAATAACCAAGTGTTTTGGCATGTTTGAGGAAGCTCAGGAAACAAGTCATGGCTGGTGTGGAGTGAACCGAGGGAAGACTGTTAGGAAATGAGGTTTGTGTGGTGGGCAAGCCCCGCATCATGAAAGACCATGGGAAGGATTTGGGAATTTTTCCTAATTGCCATGAGAAGCCACTGAAATGATGCTGTTACGTAGACTGTAAGAGGGAAGATCGGTGGCACAGAGTCCAGTTTTAACCAAGAGATGATGGTGGCTGTAAGGTGGAGGTAGTGAGAAGTGGATAGAGTCAGAATTTATGTTAAGGTAGAGCCAAGAGTCCAGAATATGTGTCAATGGATTGGATGCAAGATTTGAATAAAGGAGAGAAATCAAGGATGATTCCTAGGTTTTTGTCCTGAACAACTGAGAGTATAGTGAGAACATTTGCTGAGATAAGGAAGACTGGGAGGTAAATAAGACACTTGGACCAAGAATTTTATTTGAACCACATTAAGTTTGAGATGCCTAGTAGACATTCAAGGGGAGATGTGAAGACAGCCATTGGTGAAGGAACAACAGGGCAGAGGATGTAAATGAGGGTATCCTAGGGCTCAGGTGGAATTGACTGCCATGAATTGGCTCAGCTAACCTAGACAGTGAGAAGTGATGAGTGATGTTACTTAAACAGGGCATGGAAATCAATGAAAAAGGTGTGGGAGTGGCAGGGAGGCTAAGGTAGAGAAGTTTCTCTGTTCCTAAACCTGACTGGCTGGATTTGAAGACATCATAAGTTCCTGTATGAGAAATATCCAGCAAATTACCAGTTGATTTAATAAATTGATAACAAAGTCTACCTTTCAGCCAAAGATTGAAAAACAAACAAACCAATTGCCATCTAGTAGATTCTGACTCTTAGCAACCCTATAGGAGGGAGTAGAACTACCCCATAGGGTTTCTAGGGAGCAACTGATGGATTCAAACAGCAGACCTTTTGGTTAGCAGCTGAGCTCTTAACCACTGCACCACCAGGGCTCAGACCAAGAATAACACACGTGAGGAACTCACTCCTTAGTTCAATCAAGTATGAGAGCAAATGGGCAATACCTGCTCAAAAGCAAAGATGAAAAGGCAGGAAAGGACAGGAAACCTGGACGAATGGACATGGGGAACCTGAGGTGGAAAGGGAAAGGGGGAGAGCGCTGACACAAAGTGGGGATTGCAACCAATGTCACAAAACAGTTTGTGTATCAATTTTTGAATAAGAAACTGATCTGTGCTGTAAACTTTCACCTAAAACCCAGTAAAATTAAAAAGAAAAAAAAATCAAATAAAGCTCAGTATAAAAAAAAATAGGAAAAGAATCATTTTAATGGGAAAATGTAGATTGTAAAAATGCGTATGACTCACTCCCATTTTAAAGAGTATAATATTCTGTAGTTTGATATGTATTTGCACTGGAAGCTTGGAAGCAGACTTAGAGACGTGGATACCTCAGGTGCTGAGATTTAAAAAATACATGGTTTTATTTTTTAAAATTCGTCTGTTATTGGTAGTTTAAAACGGGTCTTCAGTTATCAAAATATCAAAAATAATCAAAAGAATGCCTGTATAACCTGCTTTTTAAATAAAGAAAATCCACTGAGATAGCTCACAACTGGCAATTCCCCAGCTGGGTAATCGGCCAGGTGAGGGGCATCAAGGAGACCAGGTGAGGATGGTCCAGACCAAATGGAGAGGAGAGGAAGCCCCACCCAAGCGTTGGGGGAGGGTGCAGAGGGCACCTCCTCTAAGGGTCATTTGTTTGCTGACCTCCGATGGCCGTCTCCGAGCCCACCAGAGGGCTCCCTGATGGCTTGACACTGACCATTTGGCCTCGGAGAGGGAGGGTGTGGTTTAAAAACTATATTTCAATATATACATTCATATTTACACTCTATGCCAGTCTCTGTGCTTCTAGTCTTGTTTCTGTGCAATCATGTAGATAATATACATAATATGTATTTCTTTCGAATTCATCATTCTGACAGTCTTCTTAAAAACAAAAACCAAACCCATTTCCATGGAGTCAATTCCAGCTCGTAGCTACCCTATAGTACAGGGTAGAACTGCCCTATAGGGTTACCAAGGAGTGTCTGGTGGATTCTAACTGCCGACCTTTGGTTAGCAGGCGTAGCTCTTAACCACTACACCACCAGGGTTTCCAAAGACTCTTCCCTGGCTGGAAATCCCTGGCGGTGGCGGTGAAAATGCGGAATCCTAGCCACTAGACCACCAGGGAACCGACAGGCTTTTTAGCGTGTAGAAATTCAAATTTGTAATTTTGGAGATTCCCCCCCTTTTTTTTCAAAACAGGGGGCATTGAGATGGAGGATTTTCCTATGCCCACCATCCTAAGGGATTTAATTAACCCATAGTTGAGACATTGTAAACATCTCAAGAAATTATTACCTTTGAGAAACTTGAGGGTGAGTAGGCATATCACCTGATTCCTCTTAACCTCCTTTTAAAAACCTGACTTGAAGACTCACCTGCCTTTTTGAATAAGTGCCAGCTTGAATAGGCAGGGTTCAGGGAATTGCCAACCAAAGGTATGGTTTCTCCAGAGGCCTCCAAGGGGTGTAAAAGAAGAGCGGAGCCAGACCCCGTGCTTGGGACACACCCTTGGTATGAAATATTTGAGTGTGTGTGTGGTGAGGGGAGCACTGGGTGTGGGAGAGTGGGGTGGGTGGGTAATAGGGAAATACCTGGTTTTTTGTTTGTTTGTTTTTAAGAAACAGTGTTTTACTTTTTTTTTTTTATGACAGTGAACAGTTCAGTGGAGACATGTTCCTTATGTGCAGGGGCTAGTGGAAGTGCTGATAGCTGAGAATGTAGCCTGCTCCCCAAGTGCCAGTTGGCATTGTGGAGAGAAAACTTGATGTTTGGAGCACTGACTGGCCCTGCCTTTTCTAAATAATTAAGGGTGGTGGGGTGGTGGTAAGAGAAAGAGGATGGTCTATGAACGCTGACCTTGGAAAATTAACTCCCAAGTGTGTGGGTTGTGGATAGCAGGAAAAGAAAAGCAGTGCCTTTATTTATTTATTTATGCTTCTTTTTAGTTCTGAGTTGTTTTTAAGCCACAAATTAATGGGGCCACCATGAGTTTTCAGAGAATGAGTTTTACAAAAATCTAAGTGTTTTAAATATTGCCAGGATTTACTTATATATGCTGTATATGAGAAAAGTCCTTCCAGTTATAGGGAGGAGAAAGAAAGTATATTCAGGAATTAATTTTTCACAGTTCTCTGAATTCTTATATTTCTCTTGTTGTCCGTTTTTCTTTTTTTGTCCTTCATCCACCCCTTCCACCCTGACCCACTGTCTTCATCATCTAGTGCTGCCATAACAGAAATACCATGAGTGGATGGCTTTAACCAAGAGAAATGTAATACCTCACATTGAAGTAGGCTAATAGCCCAAATTCAAGGCATCAGCTCTAAGGGAAAGCTTTCTCTCTCTTTCGGCTCTGGAAGAAGGTCCTTGTCCTTAGCCTTCCCATGGTCAAGGAGCTTCTCAGGTGCAGGGACCCTGGGTCCAGAGGACATGCTCTGCTCCTGGTGCTGCTTTCTTGATAGTCTGAGGCCCCCAACTCTCCACTTGCTTCCCTTTCCTTTTATCTCTTGAGAGATAGAAGGTGGTGCAGGCCACACCCCAGGGAAAGGTGACCTGAGTGAGGGTGGTGTTACAATCCCACCCTAATCCTCTTAAAGTAAAATTACAATCACAAAATGGAGGACAACTACACAATAGTGGGAATCATGGCCTAACCAAGTTGAAACACATGTTTTTTAGGGTCATAGTTCAATCCATGACACCCACCAAACCAATCTTGTCACCATCAAGTTGATTCCAACTCGTAGAGACCCTAGTTGATTTGAACTCAGAGAGACCTATAGCATAGAGTAGAACTACCCCATAGAGTTTCCAAGGACTAGTTGGTGGATTCGAGCTGCTGACCTTTTGGTTAGCAGCTGAGCTCTCAACCACTATGCCACCAGGCCTCCTCTTGATCCACAGTCCACCCTAATTCACCACTGTGTTACAAAAAGGTTTTGCTATTCTAAAATAAGAACTTTTTACTATACTTTTGTGTTAGGGTTTGCTTTTGGTATGTCTTTAAGCACTGAACAGTTACCTCATAGCCATTAAAAACCCATTGCCACTGAGTCTATTCCAACTCATAGCGGCCTAATAGGGCAGAGCAGAACTGTGCCATAGCCTTTCCAAGGAGCACGTGGTGGATTTGAACTGATGACCTTTTGGTTAGCAGCCGTAGCTCTTAAACAGTACACCACCAGTGTGGGAGGGGTTTAATTGATAACATGATGTCTGAGCTCCAAGGGAGATGGAATGGATGTGCAGGAGAAGGGCATGCAGAGTCAGCCTGTATAGTCCCCAGAGCTCTGTTCAAGATCATAACATACCTCAGTAATCACTTGAATCTAAACATACAACTTTAACAGTTGATGTAAATGACTTTACACATGAATTTTGGAACTCAATTCTTTCTCAGTGGAAGTTTCTTCAACTAAGCTGTTTGTTTGTGTTCCCTTAATTATGAAAACTAACATTTATTGTGTTCATTCTGTGTGTAAGGCCTTTTTCTAAGTGCCTTCTATGTTTTATTTAACCTGTGTGACAACCTTTTGAATAAGACCCATTTTAGAAACGGGAAACTGAGGCAGTGAGAGGTAAAGTAACGTGCCCAGATCACCCAGCTGATAAATTGAGTTAGGATTTAAACCCAGGCAGTTTGTTTCAGAATTTGCTTATGTAATCACTGTACATGACAGCAGTGAGCCCTAGTGGCTCTGTGGTTAAAGAACTTGGCTGCTAACTGAAAGGTCAGTGGTTCGAACCCACCAGCGTCTCTGTAGGAGATAGATATGGTAGTCTGCTTCAGTGAAGATTTACAGCCTTGGAAACCCTATGGGGCAGTTTTACTCTGTCCTTTGGGGTCACTATGAGTTAGAATCGACTTGATGACAGTGGGTTTTGGCACATAATACTAATGTGCAGTGTATTCTGTATGCCGTGTATATGTTCAGAAACTAATTTTCCCAACATTTATGCCATATATAGATTACCAATCCAGTTGCCGTTGAGGAGATTTTCACTCATGACGACCCCGTGAGTTTTCAGAGTAGGACTGCCCTCCATACGGTTTTCAATAGCTGTGACCATTTGGAGGTAGATTGTCAGGCCTTTCTTCCAAGGCAACTGAGTGGATTTAAACTGCCTACCTTTCAGTTAGTAGCTGAGCACCTAACTCTTTGTGCCACCTAATACATATATATACTAGGAGGTTTTCCTCCTTATTTGTACTTTAATGTTTTGTAGACTCTTATGAATACTTGTTCCTGGCAGTGAACTAGATGGTAAAGAACAGAATAGGCACATGTAACCCTCTCTCACCTTCTCCCTTCCCTCTTTCACAGAGATGAAATGAAAAGGAATTAATGAAGACAGATTATTGGATTAGGGCCCATACTCAGGGCTGTAACAGCCTGGGGAGTTTCTCCTGTCACTTCAATTCTTGTTCAGGAATTGGTACCTGCTTTTTGTGAATCACAAAGACCAGTGCTTTATATCAAGCCATTTAGATTTGGGGTATGGAGCAGTGACTTAAAAAAATTAAATTTTATTTTCAGAGATTTTTTTCTATTAATTGTTTACATTTATTTTAATTGTATATTCTAAAACCGCTACAAAAAGACACGAAATAATTGTTTAAATTTTAGTTCGAATGGGTCAAAATGTATGTTAAACTACCTATTGTCACCTTCACAGTCGTTGTTATGTTTGAGCCAATTGTTGTGGCCACTTGTTACCAAGTATGACTTTCTTCTCCAGGGACTGATCTCTCCTGACAACATGTCCAAAATATGTGAGATGAAGCCTTGCCATTCTTGCTTCTAAGGAATATTCTGGCTGTACTTCTTTCAAGACAGATTTGTTCATTCTTCTGGCAGTCCGTGGTATATTCAATATTCTTTGCAAACACCGTAATTCAATGCCTTCAATTTTTCTTTGGTCTTCCTTATTCATTGCCCACCTTTCGTGTGTGTATGAGGCGACTGAAAACGCCATGGCTTGAGTCAGACACACATTAGTTTTCAAGGTGACATCTGTGCTTTTGAACACTTTAAAGAGGTCTCTGGCAGCAGATTTGCCCAATGCAATGTGTCCTTTGATTTCTTGACTGCTGCTTCCGTGGGTGTTTATTGTGGATCCAAGTAAAATGAAGCCCTTAATGATGTCAACATTTTCTCTGTTATCATGATGTTGCTTATTGGTCCAGTTGTTAGGCTGTTGGTCTGTAGTCTTTGATCTTCATCAGTAAATGCTTTAAGGCCTCTTCACTTTCAGCAAGCAAGATTGTATCATCTGCATATCTCAGGTTATTAATGAGTCTTCCTCCAATCCTGACGCCTTATTCTTCTTCAGACAGTCCAGCTTCTCGGATTATTTGCTCAGCATACCGGTTGAATAGGTATGGTGAAAGGATACAACAGTGATGCACACCTTTCTTGACTTTAAACCATGCAGTATTCCTTGTTCTATTTAGATGCACACCTTTCTTGACTTTAAACCATGCAGTATTCCTTGTTCTGTTTAGATGACTGCCTCTTTTTCTATGTACAGGTTTCTCATGAGAACAATTAAGTGTCCTGGAAATCTCATTCTTCCCCATGTTATCCATAATTTGTTATGACCTGGAGTAGGTCTCAGAAATAATGTGCCATTTCTTCCAGTTGGTCCTGCACGGCTGCCTACTTCCCTAGGTGGTAGCAGGTAAGGCCTGTCTCAGAAACACTCCCCTCCCCACTTAGCATGAGTTTTCACACTGCTCCATCTTCTTTCCCATGTGTGTCTCCTGCCCTCCTCAGTGGCCAGGGAAAATGATAGTAGTCCACTGATGAGATTTATTCTTTTATTATACTTTATTTCATCATGTGTTTTTATAACATAGTTCCATTAAAATCAAGGGTAATAAAAATGTTTGTATGATAGAAGTGGATAATCCCACCCATTGTGCCCATCTAAAGTTTCGTGAGGAAACTGTGCCCACAACAGAGGGCTCCCACTCCTCTGGCTCACTGTATTTTCTCCTTGTTTATTTGCTCTTCCCTCTTTCCTGATGCATGCATGGGACCACTGAGCTTCAGGACTCCACAATTCTGCTTTTCATACCAGTGTTACTGTAATCTTGGGTTCATGGGCTGCCTTGCCACAGATTTACTCATTCTGTTTCTGTTAATTATGTCATTACTTAAAAATCTCTCATGAATTTTTCCAGAAGTACATTCTATTCCTCAAAAACTTGGAAGCAATGGGAAAGTATGCAATAAATAACAAGAAAACATACGTAATGCATAGAATAAATTATTAACGTTCCGATATGTCTATTATCTTACTTACCTTGGCATGTATGTGTATTAGAGTCTCTGGTTGATGCAAATGGTTAATATCTTGAGCTGCTGACAGAAAGTTGGAGTTCAGGTCCACCCAGAATTGCTGTGAAAGAGAGGTCTGGCAGCCTACTTCCGAAAACTCAGCCACTGAAACCCCTATGGAGTACAGTTCTACTCTGGCACACTGGTGTCATCATGAATCAGAACTCACTCAATGGCAACTGGTTTTATGTGTGTATTAGCGCACACAGTTATGTGTATTAACACAGATATTATATCCTGATATTTTCGTTCAGCATTAGTCTTTTCTCATGATAAAATTTTTCTTGTTTTTATTTAACGAGGGCATTAAATTACTTTATAATATTCTGTGTGGATGTAGTATATGTTTTTTAACGATTTGACTATAGTTGCAATAATAAATGGGCATGTTTCTAGTAATCTTCAACCTATACTTACATCTTTTTAACATACATCTCTGCCATTAAATCTCTTTGTTTAATTATTGTTTAACACTCTTTACACCTAAAAGATGGTCTCAGAAGCAGCCCTGATCAGTTTTTCTCCCTCTTACTCATGAAGCCCCTTAATGTATCCCAAGGTATCAACTACGAAGGATTTTACGTCCTTATCCTTTGTTTATTTTTCATTCAGTCAGTATATTCCATGGGCCAGAAGTAGTCTGTGTTATGCAGATACAGTGGTGAAAGGTACACACTGTCCCTGTCGTCATGAAGGGGACAACCCAGTGCAGGTGGGAGGAGCACTGGGGAAATGCAGCTGAGAGCAAGGACAGACAACCCTCCAGGAACCACACTGGACTTCAGAGAGGCTTGCTGGCTGCTGTTCACCTGGCAGGCTTCTAGATACCCGAGTACCCTTGGGCTTGGTGCCTGCTCCTCTCTCTACTGACACCCTCCCTCTAGGATGCCTCAGTGAGTTTACTGCTGTCTATTTGTAGCTAAGGACGTGAGGTTTATACCTCCATCCATTCAAACTCCTCCTGGGTCCAGACTCATATATTCAAATGTCAGCCTAACTCTCTGTATTGACCTCTTTATGCATTATAATGATACTTTCCTCATATGGCCATCATGAAAAGCAAACATGAAAGGAAAAGCACAGGAGTGCCTGGCACCAGTGTAGGTACTCAATGACCATTAGCTGTTGGTATTATCCTTGACATCTCCATGTGAGGTGAAGTTTTATTACCGGACATCTCCATGTGAATATCTAACAGCTACACCATGTTATCTAGGCTATGAAACAATTCTTGGTTCCAACCACCATTCTGTTCTTATCGATGAATTTCTCAACGCTTCGTTGATGGGAGTGTGTGTTTTCCACACAATGGACGTGATTAGGAATGGTTGTCTAGGTCCTACACAATAAATTGCTCCAGCATTCCTTTGGGTGACCATTGAGACAAGTTTCAGCCAACGAATGTAGCAAAGAATTGGAACTACTCTCAGCTGTTCATGTGAGTACTCTCAATCCAGAATATCTGGTAAGTCGACTGTTAGGGATTGAATTGTGTCCCTCCAAAATGTATGTGGAAATCCTAACCCGTGTAGCTGTAAATCTGACCTTGTTTGGAAATAGGGGGCCTGCTTTTATTATGTGAATGAGGTCATACCAATGTAGGGTGGGTCCTAAGCCTAACTCTTCTTAGTTATAAAAGGAGCAGAATGCAGACAGACACAAACAGGTGAAAAGGAAGACAGACAAAGAAGACAGATGCTTCCAGAAGGCCAGGAACACAAATGATTGCTGGCATCTACTGGAAGCTGAGGTAGACAAGGAAGGACCTCCCACTACAGCCATGCCCTGAATTCGAACTACTGCCTGCTAAACTGTGAGAAAATAAATTTCTGTTCTTTAAAGCCATCCAGTTGTGTTATTTTTTGTTACGGGGGGACTAGGTAACTAACACACATACCGGTGCTTATAAGTTCAGCCCAGTGCAGAATAATTTTCTTCCCTCCTTGGTCTAGCCCACCCGAACCTGCTCTTTCCCTATCAGTGTCCTTTGCTTTCACCTAAGAGTTATGACAGAGTCAGCTTGATGGTGATGCATCGAAATTTCCATTTATTTTTATTTATGATTATTAATTCCAGTATTTTCTACAGTTTTCAATGGAGACAGTCCTATAATCTATGAATAGCAGTTATACTTTTTCTCTTTTTGTACTAGCTTACACTTCCAGTGTTAAATGTTTAATAAAAATAATGATAGAAGCACCCTTATTTTATTGTTTATTAATTTTAAAGAGAATGTCCCACCCGTCACCATGAACTATCATGCTAGTTGTAGTTTTCCATGTTCGGGAACTCCTTTTCTGTTCCATGTTTGCTCCTAGTCCTTATCTCTCCGTGTGATTGGATTTTATCAGCCTGCTTTGCCCCCATCTCTTGAGGTGAGCATATGTCTTCTCTTCTTTCACCTATGCATGTGGTGAATGAAATTACTAAATCTTTAATGTTCACTCAAATTTGTATGCCTACAATAAACCGCCTTGATCATGGCATGTTACATGGTTTATCCTTTGCTGGATTTCCTTTGCTGGCATCTTATGTAGGGTTTTGCATCTCAGTTACTGAGTGTGCTTGTCCTCTAACTCTTCTTCTACCATCCTTCTCTAATTTGTTATCGTTTTTAAACTAGCCTTAAGGATCAAGATAGGGGAGTATCTCATGGTTTTCTAATCGCCGTTGACTATGTACAAGATTAAAATTACTGTTTCTTGCATGTTTGCTGGAACCTGACTGGAAACGATCTAGGTCTGCAGTTTTCTTTGTAGGGAGATCTTGAACTACTGACCCATTTTATTCAGTGGTTAAAGGCATCTTCTGGTGCTAATTTACTTAGAAAAAATTCTGATGTATGTTCTAGGTTGCTGGAATCTCATCTTTAAATATTGATTATCAGGGTTTGTAGCCTCATGCAGGGCAATTCATCAATCCCAGATTTCCCCAAAGTCAGGCCCTGCAACTCTTCCCGGTACCAAATTCCCTCATTTAAGACTTATTTGCAAAGAAAGAGACAACAGTATGCTATCTACGCAGTTGTGTATCCGCAGCCTTCTTGAGTCCATAATGTGAGGATACAGTCTTCTAATACTTTTTTTGTAATTGTTCTTTTCTTAATTTTTTTTTCCTTTTTTCACTGCCACCCCCCCCCCATCTAGTAGTTTTAAAGTTGTGCGTTTCAGGTTCAAGTCTGTAATCCAGCTGGGATTCTGCCTGTGCTGCATGTGTGCATCAAAAGAACAAGCTTCTAGAAGCAGAAAGCAGGCAGTGCGACTGTTGGGCTGTTGGTGGGGTGGGGAGAGGGGAGCTGCTGCTCAGAGAGGGCGCCCGAGGGAGGCAGGAGATGCCGGGCTGCCCACCGCGAGCCCACAGGCTCCAAGGAGGCAGAACCCGCGTGCGCCATGAGCCTTTTGAGACAGGCCCAAGCCCACCCAGCCGGGTGCTAACCTCGCACCCGCCAGGCTTGCAGGTTCCCCCAGGACTAGGGGAAGCCTA
The DNA here is from genome assembly GCF_030014295.1 of Loxodonta africana. NCBI lineage: Eukaryota > Metazoa > Chordata > Mammalia > Proboscidea > Elephantidae > Loxodonta > Loxodonta africana. The sequence goes on from NW_026975065.1 coordinate 2,170,876, forward strand.
AGGCCAAGGAGGGCAAGACCTAGGGTCTGGACCTGGGAACTGGTTCTGCCAGGTGTGATCACAGCGCTTATGCTGGGAAGGAGGGCAGGAAGCACATCGCAAGGTGCCTATGACCCAGAAGGGCTGGAGTTGTGGCCACCCAGGGACTCTGGGTCCGCATATGGAGGCCCCCAGGGTGCAATTCCAAGAGCAGAAGGCAAAGCTACAGAGGCCACAGTGCACCTCCCCGATGTTCCCCAGGTGCATTGCCCCAAATCTGGGGAGCAGTCCTTCCTCTGGGCTAGGGACTTTGTTTCCTCCATTGTCATCACTGACTGTGAGCAGACTCTTGTCTACGGAGACTAATGAGGGGTTATCAAAATGAGCTCCAAACTCCGGATTTGTTTAGGATTATAAATTAACACAAAGAAATACAACTTTAGCAATAAGTTCCTGCTTGAAGCCCAAGTTGCCTGAAAACACAGAATTTCAGTCTTTCAGCTCCTCTGCTAATCTAGTGACTAGGAACAGGATCTCACTGGAACTCAAAGGTGTGGGGCACTGGGAATACTTCTGGGTCTGTCTGCTCAGGGCTGATTGCCTGGTTCCCAGTTTTATTATACAGCTTAAATACAGACCAGAAGAGTTCGGGGCTTGAGACCTGACATCTTAACACCAGTTCCTGTTTCTTGAGGAAGGAAGAGGTAAAATCAGTTAGCGTTTACTGCGTCCTTCTCCATCCCTGGAAATCCTCATGAAGACCCTCTCAGGTAAGGACTGACAGGGAGTGGATTTGTTTACTGTTCGACTTTGACCTTGAGTCACTTTGTTTATGTCCTGCATGTAAAATATTGTGCACTGATGGAAGCATTCTAATTCTTATGCAGAATGACTAGACCTCCTGCAGAATGACTATATTGTGCCTCCCTCGGCCACCCCTGTCTGCGCAGTACCCCCCCGCCCCCAGCTGCCCAACCACCTCTCTCCAGGCATTCTGCTTCTAGAAGCATGTTCTTTTGATGCAGAGATGCAACACACACAGAATCCCAGCTGGATTACAGACTTAAACCTGAAGACCTTATACAGAATGACTATTTATGAACCACTTTTAAGCTTAGTACTAAATCAGGTACTTCCCCCTCAGAGAAGGCCCTGGGGGAGGTTGATACATGCATTCCCCAGTGCTCCTGCTGCTCTAGACATGCCTGAAATGCCTCTCTGGAGAAGGCCTTTGGAGCAGGCTCATGGCCCACATAGGAATTCAGGCCTATTTTTTTTTTTTTTTTCGTTAGAACACCTCATTTAGCTTTGAAAACATTATTATCCAGTTTATTCACCATGTTGAGTACAGACATCTCAGATATTTTCAAAATTAACCCCGATTCTCTAATACTAATTTGCCACCAAGAGTGTATTCCAAAGTGTTTCCAATAGGCTAGAAAATATTTCCAAAGAGGAGACTCCTGCACCGTGTTGTGCAGTGACAGCAGGAATGGCATAATACTTTTACCCGGATACCTACCACTTTTTTTTTATTGTGCTTTACTTGAAACTTTACAGAGCAAGTTAGTTTCTCGTTCAACCATTTATACACAATTGTTTTGTGACATTGGTTGCAATCCTCATGATGTGTCACCACTCTCCTATGCTCCAGTTCCCTGTTTCCATCCGCCATGATTCCTGTTCCATCCTGCCCTCTTTTCAGTGCTTTTGGGCCTGTTTTGCACTTTTGGTCTCACACACGTGATTGAACTAAGAAACACTTTCTTCACGTGTGTTATTGTTTGTTTTATAGACCTGTCTAACCTTTGGCTGAAGGGCGAACTTCAGAAGGTACTTTCCACTTTGTTGCTTTCCATAATTCCTGAAATTCCAAGTCTGCCACCTGAAGAACTTCCTTTAGCGTTTCATTTACAACAAGTCTGGTGGCGATGAATTCTCTTAACTTTCCTTCACCTGAGAATGTCAGTATTTTTCCTTTACTCATGAAGGAAATAAAAGGATATAGAAAGCTGGGTTAATGTTTCTTTTGTTTCAGTGTAGAAAAAATGTTGTTTTCACAGCCTTTTGGCCTCCATGGCTTCTGATGATGCATACAGAGTCATTCCAATTTTTTTTGCTACGTGAAATGAGTTGTTTTCTTTCTAGCTTCTTTGAAGATATTTTCTTGGTCCTTGTTATTCCACGATTGACAGTGAGGCATTTGGGCGTAAAATTATGTGAGTTTAACTAGTTGGAGTTTGCATAGCTTCTTGAATCTGTAAGTTTATGTCTTTCAACAAATTGGGAAAGTGTTGAGCCAGTATTTCTTCAAATACTTTTTTCTACACCACATATTTTCTCTACACCTTATGGAATTCCAATAAATAAATGTTAGATATTTTTGGATTTTTTTGAGGCTCTGTTCATTTTTTTTCAATATTCTCTGTTTTCAGATTGGATATTTTCAATTGAACTATTTTCATCTCATTGATCCTTTTGTCTGTCAACAGCATTCCGCTGTAGAGCTGATCAAGTGAATTTTTTATCTCTATTTTTTTATTTTTCCTGTCTAAAATTTTCATTTGTGAATGGTTTCTATGTATTTTTCTATTTTTCTAAGGTGTGCCTGTTACTTCTTTGAGCGTGGTTAAAGTAGCTTTTTAAAGTTTTTGTCTATGATTCCAAGACTGTGTCTTACTTCAATCTTACAGAAAATGTCGATGTTGTTTGTTTTAGGAATCACTTGACCCAGTTATGTTCAGGCTGCAGGTTCTTTCCCAACTTCTGGATGCTGTGGCTCAGATGTCAGTTCAGATTTTGAAGACTTTGCAGTGATATTTGGATGTAATCTATGGGAGTGTCACTCAGTCTGGGACCTTGTTGGTGTTCTAACCCATAATGCAGTTCTCAAAGGATTGATCTACTTCTTAGGGTCAGAGCAAAGCATATGCAACTGTGGGAGTGGGGGGGGGGTATGAAAAACAACTTTATGGTATCCCTCTCTTGAGCCCCCTGGTCTCTGTCTCTGTGAGGCTCTCTGATGTCTGAGCAGCTACCTTCCTGGTCCACTGGCAAGAATGTTGGGGCTTTAATCTCTTCATTCTGCTGTGCAATTAAGTGACTGGGTCTGCCTATGAGGCCAATAATGGTAAGATGGAGAAAACGTAACAGAGATTCCTCTATATTATTTCGTCCTTGTATACTCTGGTCAGAGAGAAGGCACACTGTTTCTGGTGATACTTCGAAACAGATGTGGAGAAAAAGGCATTAACAGGTGGATAGCTGCATACTAGGTGTTACGGATTAAATTCTGTCTTCCCAAAATGTATATATCAGCTTGACTAGGCCATGCTTCCCAGTATTGTGCGATTATCCACCATTTTGTCGGCTGATGTGATTTTCCAATGTATTGTAAATCCTACCTCTATGATGTTAATGAGCGAAGATTTGAAGCACTTATGTTAAGGAGCCAGGGCTCAATCTACAAGATTATGTTGTGTTTTAAGTCAATCTCTTTTGAGATATAAAAGAGAAAAGAGCAGAGAGACAGGGGGACCTCAGTAGCACCAAGAAAGAAGTGTCAGGAGCAGTGCATCCTTTGGACCTAGGATCCCTGTGCTGAGAACCTTCTTGTCCAGGGGAAGATTGGTGACAAAGACCTTCCCCTAGGAGTGACAGAGAGAAAAAGCCTTCCCCTGGAGTTGGCACCCTGAATTTGGACTTATAGCCTCCTAGACTGTGAGGGAATAATTTTCTTTGTTAAAGTCATCCATTTGTGGTATTTCTGTTACAGGAGCACTAGATATCTAAGACACTAGGTACCAGGAGATGTACATTTCCCAACTCTTTCACTCCCAGGGACACTATGACTAAGTAGACAATGCCATAAATCCATGTGAGCAGACTATTCTGATTACTGCTTTGACTCTACTGTCTGTTATGGTAACCACACCCACCTTGTCTTTGTTGATTGAGTGCCACCACTTGGATGCTACCATCATGGGGTCCAGTCAGCTGCATTGTAGTCAGGTGTCTTCATTCAGTTAGGGCAGTTCTCACTGTGGACTCTTACTTACATTAAATAGCAACCACAGAAGTCTTCAGTAATGCTGGGGCTTGCTTCACAAATTTGGACCTCACTGCTATGGTAAAAAGAGAGCCCTCTGGGCACTCCGTGTGTGGGTCTGTGGGTCCAGCCTAATAAATCCATTCTAACATGCCAATTTCCCTCAGCCTTTGGATACCTTCTCCTACATTACACAGTGGCAGATCTGCCATTTCCACTTGGTTTATTGTAGACCACCACTTAATACGTGCTTCAGTAAACCAGCCAAATAAACTATGAGATCCTTTCCTAACCTCTCAAGCTGAAACACTGAGTGAAGAATCTGTGCTTCCTGGGTCTATATCAATAAACTCAGACTACTTCACCTTTATGTTGCTTGCACCATTATCCCACACCCATAATAGCCATTCCCACACATATTCACCAGGTTTCTGTATGTATGTATTAGAAAAATCAAGCAGTTCTTTTGGAGTTTAGCATACCGTCTCCTGGGTCACACTTCATAGTTCAGCTTTTGGGGCTTGTTGGGACTGAAGCCTAGGTATAGGTCTAGAAGCAAAAATGGGCAGTGGCAGTGGGATGTTCAGCCGTGTCTTATAAGACATCTGCCTAAGGTGATGCCCCAGGCAATGCCCCAGACACCACCCCAGGAGATAACTCAAACAAGACACTTCAGGCACAGCTGGGGCGATCTCATCAGATGGAGGTGGAAGGGATAATTGTTTTACTGGGAAGGGTGGCTTAGCCGGCAAAATTAGAGAATCTCTTCAGATGGGAGTAAGAGGTCTGGTTCTGTTAGGAAGAGCGATTCAACAGAAATTGGAGGTTCATTGTCCCCCGCTCCCTGACTGTCTGCCCGTATGTCCTCATCCCAAGTTTCAGGATCCCATTTCTTCCCAAACAGTGCCCTCACTTTAACTTCAGGCACCATTTGAGGCTGGATATTCAACCGGCGCTTTAATTCAGTCACTCTTAAGATAAGAATCTGAGTTTATTTTTGGCAGCATTAGCCTTGTTACTATAAGAAATACGGTTTTCTTTCTGGGCACAAGTGGCATCTTTCAGATCTTGTATGTGGCGCTTGAGCTTTGAGTCCATTTCTTTCATTCACCAGTGTGGCTAGCAAAAGCAGGACCAACCAAGCAGCTTCCTTATTATTCTTATTCTGACAAAATTATAGAAAAGTATCAAATATGTAATCAGGCAGAGCCTTGCCTCTCACAAATATTTGATCCAGTGGTAGTAGTATTTTGCGTATTTCTATTGTCACCTCCACCATGGATTAGCAATAGCCTGTTTACTACTGGAGACAGTCATCAGTGCCTTTAAGACTAGCCAGACTTGAGAATCAATTCAGAAAACTCATCCTTAAGATTTGGTTCCTCTAGAACCACTGTAGGTACCAAATGTCTTAGCCTGGGATCTCTAGAGATGCAAAACTAGTGAAGAGAACATATATATATATACACATATATATGAGTGTGTGTATGTGTGTGTGTGTGTGTGTGTGTGTGTGTGTATATGGAAACCCTACTCGCATAATGGTTAATAGCTATAGCTGCTAACAAAAGGTTAGCAGTTCGAATCCACCAGGCACTCCTTGGGAACTCTGTGGGGCAGTTCTACTCTGTCCTGTAGGGTCACTATGAGTTGGAACCGACTCGATGGCAATGGGTATACACACACACACACACACACACACACACACATATACATATGCATACGTGCATATGTTAGTTGTTGTTGCTGTTAGAGGCCATCGATCCTGTGTAAAACAGAATGAAACACTGCCTGATCCTGAACCATCCTCACAATCATTGCTATGTTTGAGCCCATTCTTGCAGCCATTGTGTCAGTTCATGTTGTTGAGCTCCTTCCTCTTTTTTTCTGACCCTCAGCTTTTCCAAGCATGATGAGCCTGTCCTGGGACAGGTCCCTCCTGAAAATATGTCCAAGGCACGTGAGACGAAGTCTCGCCATCCTTGCTTCTAAGGTGCATTCTGGGTGTACTTCTTCCAAGAAGGATTTGTTTATTCTTCTGGCAGTCCATGGTATATTCAGTATTCTTTGCGAACACCATATTTTAAATGAATCAGTTCTTTGGTTTTCCATATTCATTGTCTAACTTCCTCAAGCATGTGAGGTGATAGAAAATATCATGGCTTTGCTCAGGCAAACCTTAGTCCTCGAAGTGACATCTTTCTTTCTCAACACTTTAAGGAGGTCTTTTGCAATAGATTTGCCCAATGCAATACATTGTTTGAATTCTTGACTGCTGCTTCTGTGGGCATTGATTATGGATTCAAGTAAGAAGAATTGCTTGATGACTTCAGTATTTTCTCTGTTTACCATGGTGTTGCTTACTGGTCCAGTTGTGAGAATTTTTGTTTTCTTTATGTTGAGGCGTAATCCATACTGAAGGCTGTAGTGGTTGCTCTTCATCAGTAACTGCTTCAAGTCCTCTTTAATTTCAGCAAGCAAGGTCGTATCAGCTGCATATCATAGGTTGTTAGTGAATCTTTCTCCAAAACTGATGCCATGTTCTTCTTCTTACAGACCAGCTTCTCAGATTATTTGCTCAGCATACAGATTGAGTAAGTATGGTGAAAGGATACCACCATGACACATAACTTTCTCATTTTAAACCACACAGCATCCCCTTGTTCTACTCAAAACTGCCTCTTGGTCTACGTACATATTCCGCATGAATACAGTTAAGTGTTCTGGAATTCCCATTCTTTGCTAAGCTATCCATAATTTGTCATGAGCCACACATCGAGTGTGCTTGTATAGTAAACAAAAATAGGTAAACATCTTACTGATATTCTCTACTTTCAGCCAAGATCCATCAGACATCAGAAATGATATCCCACGTTCCATGTCTTCCTCTGAATCCAGCTTGAATTTTTGGTAGTTCCCTGTCTGTGTACTGCTGCAACTGTTTTTAAATTATATTCAGCAAAGTTTTTCTCGTGTGTGATGTTAATGATGTTGCGCGATAATTTCCTCATTGCGTTGGACCACCTCTCTTTGGAACGGGCACACATATAGATCTTTTCCAGTCATTTGGTCAGGTAGCTGTCTTCCAAATATATTGGAATAGACAAGTGAGCGCCTCCAGCACTGCATCCGTGTGTTGAAACATCTCATTTGGTACTCTATCAATTCCTGGAGCCATTTTTTTTTTGCCAATGCCTTCAGTGCAGCTTGGAGTTCTTCCTTCAGTACCATCAGCTCTTGATCCAATGCTACCTCCTGAAATGGTTGTATGTTGACCAGTTCTTTTTGGTGTATTGAGTCTGTGTATTCCTTCCGTCTTCTTTTGATGTTTCCTGTGTTGTTCGATATTTTGCCCATAGAATCCTTCAGTATTGCACCTAGAGGCTTGAATATTTCCCTTAATTCTTTCAGCTTGAGAAATGCCAGGTGTTTTCTTCCCTTTTGGTTTTCTAACTCCAGATCTGTTCACATTGTATTATCATACTTTGTCTTCTCCAGCTTCCCTTTCAGGTATTCTATTGAGCTCTTTTACTTTATTATTCCTTCCATTCTCTTTAGCTACTGTACATTCAAGAGCAAGATTCAAAGTCTCTTGTGACATCCTCTTTGGTGTTTGCTTTCTTTCCTGTCTTTCTACTGACTTTTTGTTTTTTTCATATATGATGTCCTTGCTATCATCCCACAACTAATCTGTCTTCGATCATTAGTGTGCAGTGCATCAAATCTATTCTTGAGATGGTCTCTAAATTCAGGTGTGATATACTCAAGGGCATACTTTGACTCATGGACTTGTTTTAATTTTCTTCAGCTTCAACTTGAACATGAATATGAGCAACTGATCATCTGTTCTGCATTCAGCCCCTGGCCTGATTCTGACTCATGATATTGACCTTCTCCATCAACACCTTCCACACATTTGATTCCTGTCTATTCTGCCTGGAATGGTTCACGAGTATAGTCACCATTTATGTTCCTGATGAAAGGTATGTGCAATGAATAAGTCATTGGTCTTGCCAAATTCTATCGTGTAAGCTTCAGTGTCATTTCTATCATCAATACCTTATTTTCCAACTGCTGATTTGTCTGCTTTGTTTTCAACTTCGCATTCCAATCACGTAATTATCAGTACATCTTGATTCATCAATGCATCATGTTTGATCAGTTTCAAACTGCAGAACTTGGTAAAAACCTTCAACTTCTTCATCTTTCACATTCATGATTCGTGTGTAAATTTGAATAATAGTCTTATTAACTGGTCGTCCTGGTAGGCCTGTGGATATTATCCTATTGCTCTAGTGTTGTACTTCAGAACAGATCTTGAAATGTTCTTTTTATCGATGAATATGATGCCGTTCTCTTCAGTATCTCAATCCTGGCACAGTAGAACATACCATTGTCTAGTTTAAAATGTCCAAAACCAAGCTATTTCAGCTCACTAATGCCTAGGATTATTGACCTTTATGAATTCCATTTCATTTTTGATGACTTCCAATTTCCCTAGATTCATAATTCCTTCATTCCACGTTCTGGTTATTAATGGAGATTTGTGTCAGTTTCTTCTCATTTTGAGTTGTGCCCCATCAGCAAATGTCATTAAAGTGGGATCTACTTTGAGGAGGTAGCTCTTCCCCACTCGTATTTTGAGTGCCTTCCAACCTAAGGGGTTATCCTCTGTCATTCAATCAGACAGTGTTCCAGTACTATTCGTAAGAATTCACTGGCCAGTTTTTTTTTTTAGAAATAGATCACTAGGTCCTTTTTCCTAGTCTGTCTAAATCCAGAGCTCCACTCAAACCTGTCTACCATGGGTGAACCTGGTGGTATTTGAAATACTGGTGGCATAGCTTCCAACATCACAGCAACATGCAAGCCACCACAGTACAACAAACTGACAGAAGAGTGGTGGGAGTTAAAAATGAGAAGAACCAAAAAGAGTGCTTCTTCCATGTCTGCTGATTTAGAGGAACCATGAGAAATTGTCAAGTGAAGAGTGATTCAGAGAAAAACATGGGTAGAGTGTGACCTAATTTCCATAAAAACAAACAAATGAATGTACTTACATGTGTCCCGGCAAAAAGAAGTGTGTAAAAGGGTACATATGTATCTTTGGACACTGGATACTATGGGGGAGCAGGTGCAATATACTTATGTGGGGCTGGCTCTTATTATAACTTCTGTATACAAATCTCTTGTTAAATGTGTTATAAGAATGTAAAACCTTTTAAAGTTTAATAACATCATACGTGTATGTGTGTGTATTTGAAACTTTTTTTTTTTTTTTTGACTATTTGATATATGTGTTTTTTAGTTATCTAGTGTGGCTATAGCAGAGATACCACAAGTGGATGGCTTTAACAAACAGAAACTTATTCTCTCACAGTTTAAGAAGCAAGAAGTTTGAAGTCAGGGCACCAGCTCTAGGAGAAAGCTTTCTCTCTTTGTGGCTCTGGGGGAAGGTCCTTGTCATCTATCTTCCCCTGACCTAGAAAGTTCTCAGCACGTGGAAGCTGGGTCAAAAAGACGTGCTCCACTCCAGGCACATCTTCCTTGGTGGTATGAGGTCCCTCTCATTTCTGCTCACTTTTCTCTTTGTATCTCAAAAGATACTGACTCAAGACTCACCCTAATCCTGTAGATTGTGTCCTCCCTCATTAACCTAACTGCCTCTAATCCCGCCTCATTAACATCACAGAGGTTAGAATTTACAACACATAAGTAATTACATCAGATCACAAAATACAGGACAACCACACAATACTGGGAATCATGGTCTGGCCAGGTTGACACACATTTTGGGGGACACTATTCAATCCATAACAACAGAGAAAACACTGTCTTCAATGCCAGATTCAGAGACTTTTATCCATCTATGAAGGGCAAACACAGAAATTGAACAAAATTCAGATCAGCGAATTATTGCTTGCTCTTGTAACTAATGACTTCTTCTGGTCTCTATACCTGGAAATGGCCAAAAAGAATTCTGTGAGGATGAATTCAGTTATTGCTAAAACATCTACTGCATTTACATGTCTACAGGTAAGGAAGAATGCTGGACACCATGTGTGATTCATTAAGTAACACGGGGACCATTAGACTATTGTTCTCCTTCTCTGATATGTCACTATCACCTTCTCCCCTTGTTGCTCTCCTGAAAAACCCACGCTTGTATATTCTAGGCTTTTTTCCAGAATTGAATTTGCAGGAAATTAAAGATATATCTTTGAAAGATAAAGAAGACTTTGGCCACATTGTCTTTAGAAAGTCGAACTTCCCAGCCAACCTCTGTGCAGGATGGGAATTCACAATCCCTCCTACTCAGTACCTCTGAGCAGGACGAGATTTCTGTTTCATTATCAGGAGACTGCGGAATTCACCCCTCTTCAGAAAACTTACTTTCTTTTGCCTCAAACTGTCCCTCTCAGGATCTGTCACGGTCACTCTGAGAAATTCACATGGGCAGCCTGTATGGAAGTGCCCATCCTAGAGGCCCTGCCCTCCCTTCCTTGCTCCATAGGGCTTCCTCTGACACTTGGGGTCGCATCTCCCAGGGAGTACACACCTCTGGCACTTCCAGGGATTCCCAGGCCCTGGGATACTGTGATGGGACTTGGAACTCAACCTGTTTCTTCCCATCCTCACCTTTGGTTATCTGTGTCCTGTCTTCACCAGATTTAGGAGGCCTTGTCTTCTCTTTGCTCGTTTCATCTCAGTCAGGCTTTTCTATTCCAATTCTCTGATCTCAGGACAGATCAGGTTAGACCACAGAAAAGAGAAAGACCAAGCAAACATCACTGATCTGTGCAGAAGCTGCTGGGAAGGGATTCGATTCTCATTGGTTTAGGGTTTTATGCCCACTGCTCACCAGCACGCAGGTTCCCCCCAGAGTCTGGCTTCTGTCTGGTACCTTGAACTACAAAGAACTCAGTGACCAGCCCACCTTCACAATCACACCTCCCTTAGAGCTATCTTTGCAGAGGCTCTTTCTCAGACTTCCATGTCCCACTGAAATCCCATTTCTCTTTCCTTACAAACATTGTGCTCATTCTCAGGGCCCTGAGACCTCATCTGCAGATGAGTCTTGTCCTCTTCTCTCCTTGGCTTTTGAGTGGACCTCATGTCTTCGGACAGCTATCCTGGGGCTTCTTCCACCCTGGTGCTCTAGGGCTGGATCTCTCCATGTATTAGAGGGGGCGTGGAAGGGGCACAAGGCTAAAAGGATGGATCTTCCAGGTGAGGTGGGTTTAAGAAGCCTGAATGAAGTTCTTCCCTGAAGAGTGCATATTTTGCAGTCCAGACATCCTGCTTCTCTCAGTCTGAGAGTCCTAGCACGTCTTCATGTGCTTTCTCCTTTGACCTTGAGGCCATGCCTGCACCCTCTGCAGCCAGGTCTCCCACATGTGTAGCAGCACCAGTAGGTGTGGTAGCCTCTTCAGCCCTGTCTCCTCCTCCAGATGCTCCTGGAGGTGCCTGGCTCTTCTTGCCAGGACTCCAGGATGCTGACCAGGAACTCAGTGTTGGTTAGACTGAGGGCAGACCTGATGGCACTCACTTTCTTCAAAAACTCGGCCTCAAGACCAGGGGCCTTTTGCCGACAGGGGTGTGAGATGTTTTGGTCTGGTCTGCCAGACCATGGCTAAGCCCTTGACCTTACACACTTGGGTAAAATACTCATACTTGACCTATGGATCTCTGGAGTAATTAGATGAGTGAGAATTCTGCCTAGTGGAAGCTGATGAAAAAGGCCTTGCTGATAGTTTGGGAATCTTCCTGGGCTTGGAACTTGGGCTTTTTGTTCTCATGTTCTACCCTGAGTGACACTTTCCTCTTGGGTTGAGACTTGCAATAATGGAGAGTTAATTTACATGAGCCATCTGGGCTCTGGTTTCTCAACTGTGACCTAAGTCTCTGGTCTCAGGGATCCCTGGAGACCTCTCCATCACCACCATCCTCCACCTCCATAGTCCCCATGGCTTCTTTCTTCTTCCCCAGGCACCGACCATACTTTAGGGAATTTACTCTGGGCAATAAAGTCTCCTCCAGAAAATTTCAGTGATGGTACTACCTTAAAGCAAAAGTCTATAGTTTTTCAAAAAATTATAATACATTGATTTAAAAAAAAAAAAAAAAAACTCCCAGTTTTCTTTCAGTAGATTCCAATTCATAGCAACTCTGTAGGACAGAGTAGAACTCCCCACAGGGTTTCCAAGGAGCGGCTGGTGGATTCCAACTGCCAACCTTTTAGTTAGCAGCCAAAGGTTTATCCAGTGATAGTTTATAATATAAACAGAGGATGACCACATTAAAAAAAAAAATTTTTTTTTTTTTTGCATTTGTTGGATGTAAGTGAATTTGCTCCTGTGCAATAAGGAAATTACCTCATTCTCTGCACCTTCATGATAATACATGGTTTCTCTAAGAGCTGTTTTCTATGAAAGTTATTTTTTTTAGTAAATTTAGAGTGTAAGCATTGAAATAGGAGAATTGGTCTTCTCTTTGTAACTTGTTTTCATCCTACTTTTAAGGGAAGGCTTTTATAGAAGGAATTATACTTAAAGAGACAGCGCTATTTGTACTTTTCTGTATAATTGAAAACTTCTCCTCGTACCCTTAACTAGCCTACACCAGGAGATTAAAATTGCCTTTCTCTGAACACAAGCCCATTACCATGTCCTTCAGGGTGAGGCAGAAACAGATGTCCACATTTGAGAGTCTGATGGCACAAACCTTAGTAGCTGAATCACAACCATGCCTCCTGTGTGGGCGGGGGGCGGGGCTTGTATATGTCAGCATAAGGGTCAGTATTTTTCTGAGTTTGAGGGAAGGATTGGCGAGTTAAGGAAGAAAGAGAAGGAGTTTGGGAGGGGAGTGTAAGCTCCAGTGACAGACAGAAGATGGGGTGGGGGATCTCTCAAAGGGTATTAGAGGCCAGTCAGAAAAGCAGGAAGCAGCAGGAAGCAGGGCCAGTGGAGGGCAGCACTGGGTGGAGGAGGACAGCAGAGGTAATAGTAGTGGGGAGGGCAACAAAACTGGCCTGAAAAGAGTGGTACATGACTGATCCTAGATGTAGCTCAGGTTAAGAAAAGTAGGAAAATAAAAAATTCTATCCTGTAGCCATGTTTGTGGTTAGGGGTTGTTAGGCTCTTGAGGGAGGTGGGCAGGAGACACAGGAGGGGAAGGGGAGTTCCTGGATCTAGGGAGGAGTCTACAGCCCTTCTTCTGCCCTCAATGATATGGGTTCTGGGCTCTTCAACCTACCACTCCCAGAACCTCCTGAGTAATTTCCTTAGTTCTTCACATGGTATATTAATTCCATCTAATTAGAAAATATAATAATTAAGTATGCTTCTTCCTACCCACCCTTTCCACCATCCTATACTCTCTGCCCCAGTTGCCCACTGGCTTCCTTCCCTTCCATCATGTTCAGATCCAGAACAATAGTGTGCCTTGTCTGCACCTATTCTGGAAAGCTCTCAAACTTACAATTGGATTCTTTCATTTCATCCCTCATTTATTCCTACATTTCTTATTGAGAAAATAAACTTTGGTTAATTATCTACTAAATGACAGAAAGTGCTTTCTCAGGAGAATCTTCCTTATGACCTTATCCATTCACCCCAAATCCTTCATCTTGTCCTACCATGGCTCTCTTTTCTGGTGGAAGTCAGACCTTTTGTTCTGTAGCACTCATCAATCTGGGACAATTTTTCCTCACCTTTATCTAGAGTCTTAGAGAAAGGCCTTTTCCTTGTGTGTCACTGTTTCATCCTGCTTGGGTGAAGATGTCCGAACATAATGGTGTGAAGGACCTTTATCCCTTCTCCCAGCATGAACCTTTGATAACTTGGGGACTCTGGCTTGCTCCTGAATTTCCTTGATTCAGTAGCTACGGTTTCTCTCCCACAAGACCTGAGGTTGACACCCTTTTCAAAAAGCAGCTGAGATCTGAGTTAGCACCAAGGCTTCCGTAATCCTGTGTGACATCATTGCTGACACTGCTGAGTTCCATGGGCCCGGTTTGAAGCTAAACACGGCAACCAGAAGAACATGAAACTGTCAGGTAGGCGCTTGAGAAGTGCTAGCACCAATGTAGGAAGAAGGAGATTAGATACTAAAAATGAATTGCAACTTCTCCGTGCCCTGTAAAAGGGGTTACTATCCTTTGGTGGGTAAAGAGAGCACAGGGAATGATAACAGTATCATGGGCAGCTGCTTTCTCCCAGTGCTCTCATTTGACTCTGTTGGAATCATGTCTCTCCAGCTCTGTTCATGAAATGTCCACTCTGAGCCCCTCTTAGGTCTCCTTAGCCTCTGAGTCTTCACACAGGCTCTGCTCTCTGACTAGGAGATGTTCTCTCCCTTCCCGTCTGCTGGCCTACTCTCCCTGGTGAAGTGTGAAGGTGAAGAAAACTGACCCCACTGGAAAGATTAGGCTCATGACTTCACCAAGAAGCCCTAAGACTCAGGAGTTTTGTGGTCAGTCAGAATGGAAGGTTTGGGAGTTGACTTGGGGAAAGCCCATGACAGACTCTGCCTTTGTTTAAGATGCCATTTAGAGGAGAAATCAGCAAATGGGGAGACCATTTGAGGAAGAAATTAAGAAGGTTGGGGTGGTGATGAGGAAGGAGCAGACTTCTCCCAAGGAAAATAAAAGTTTCAACATGGGGATGGTAGGGGCTTGTGTTGTGTGACCCCAAAGGACAGAAGAGGCAGGAATGGTAGGGAAACAATAGAACAAAAGATAATCTGTGCCTGTTCACAAATATAACAAATGCCCCAGTGTTTTCAGCCTGTTTCCTCAGACTTTTCTCATCAAGCCATCCTTCCTCTTTTACTGAAGCCTCTGGAAAATACCTGGGGCTTCCTGGATGCTTGGCCTTTTTTCACCCCTTAACTATTCAGTCATATTCCCAACTTGGTTCAGGCATCACTTCCTGGTTGTAGTCTTCCCTGAATCTTCTCCTGGTAGATGAGTCCACTTCTTGCTCTGTACTCCATTGTACCCAGGAAACCCTTTACCACAGCATAAAACACAATTGCATTTACTACACATTCTTCCTCTCTCTGTGCCCATGCCTTCTATGAGACTCCAGAGCACCTTTCATTAGCAGTAGGAGTCTTCCTCTACCTGTTAGTTGAAGGCCGACCTTACGGTTGCTTCAGCCATTGACATAGTAGCAGAGATGATACAAGGAGAGAATTGAAAAGATTTTGCATTGAGTCTTGCCCTTTTGTTGCTCTTAAACCCTGAGAACCTGTGGGAATGACCCCAGGCCAGCCTGCTGAATGATGAGGGACCATTGGAAAGATGATCCAGTGGTTTCACTGAGTTGATTTTAGGCAAACTGGCTCGCCGGTGAGCTGGAAGCAAATGGTAGACAGATGAATAAGCCCTGCTGCGAGCCACTGTGGCTGGCCCAGATCAGAAGAACCCCAAATTGACAACCTGAAAAATTGTGAGCTTAGTAAATGGTTGTTGTTTTTAAGACACTGCATTTTGGAGTCATTTGTTACACAGCAATAGGTGACTGATACACCTGTTAACTTGGCCGTTTCTCTCACCAGTCAGTGAGGCAACTTCTCTAAGTCATTTCATCATCGAGAGCATCTGGCCTCGGGTCTGATATGTAGCTGTTAATACAGGAAATCTTTGTTGACTTAATGCATGAATGAGTAATACGAATTGTAAGTGTGAGTCTACACAAAATCATGTATGAAAAAAAGCATGATTTTTTAAAAAATAAAATGAATTGTGGCTCAGAACTACCTGCTTACAAAATTGAGGGGAGTTTTTAACCTCACTTACTTTTAGGGTACTCCCTCCTCCAGATATGCAGTAATTCCCAGGGTCTATTTTTTTTTTTTAATGAAGGACCAGTGCTTGGAGAAGACCTTCAACACACCCATTGCCTCAGCCTATGTGGGTGATCTCTCTAGAAGCATTCGTTCTGCTGTTTCCATTCTCAGCTGGAGCATGAGAACCTCGGTGGGGCTGTCATCAGCATAACAGGGTTTGTCTACTTATGTGCCTGCATCAGCCTTTGAGGTGCTGTAACCTACTCCAGGGCACTATCAAGAAGGAGCTCCTACCCCTTCCCAATGTCTAGGACCCTACTATCTGACTGTCACTCTTCCCCTGGGCTCCAGTTCCCTCAGTGTGATCACCCCAGTGAGCTGAGGCTTTTACCACAGACTCTTCAGAGTCTTGAAGTTTCAGAGCTTCAACACTGTGAGTCCAGCTATCTTCTTGAAATGAGGTAGGGAAGGGGGAAAAATGTAGAAAGATTTTATTTGGCATTTAATGTTACAATAAAATTTCTTGCCCTGCATTTTTGAAGGGTCCTGTCTAACAATTCCCTCTGTTCTCTTACAAGATGTAGGTCAATGAAGAGTGAATGTTTGTTGTGTCATAATCTGCAGAAGGCTGCAAAGTGCACATGGGGTCCATTCCCCCGATGCTCACACTAGAGCATCCCACCCATGTGGAAATCTCTGCAAGTGTTACTGAGTCCCTCCCACATCCACAGTGAACAGCTTTCAGATTCTTATAAGAGGGAATTGTGTCCCAACACCAGCTGCTCCCTGGAAACCCTATGGGGCAGTTCTACTCTGTCCTATAGGGTCTCTGAGTCAGAATTGACTCGATGGCTACGGGTTTGGTTTTTTCTTTCAGCCGAGTGGTGAGAGTTTGATGTCAGCTCCATAATCATGTTATTAAAAAATAATGACAGGGTAGCAGGTGAAAGCAACAAAACAAAACTGAAATGAAATGGCTTTTTCACATTTATTGGCCCCACAGAGTTCCTTCGAGGTGTTTATTTTTCACTAGATTTGGAGAAATCTTTGTGAGAGAGACACAGCTTGAGATAGCTCCAAAATTACATGTTTCCCTCCTTAATGTTAGGTTACATTAAGAGCAGGTTGGCTGGTTTATCATCTGCCTGCTTCACAAAAATAGAAGGCCCATGCAGGCAGGAACTTGTCTGTTGTGTTTGTCAGAGTATCCTGGTACCTGGTGCCTAAGAAGTGCTAAAAAAATGATTTGAGTGAATGTAGGTGGGTTTTTATAAAAAACACTGTGTTGTTGTCTTTATTTAGTTAAATAGTGAAAACAGGGATAAGGAAAATGGAGACAATTACTTGTATAATTTAGAGTTACATAAGATGAGAATAGAACTTGAATAATGAAGAGATAAAAAAATAAGCTGTACGGATGGAATGTACCCCCTTCCCTTTGCTTTGGAGGGAGACATTTTAAAATTGGATTGTTTTTTCCCTACTGATTTATAGGTTCTAAATGTTAATTGAAAAGTTAGTCTTTTAGGAATCACAAATATTTCTATTGAGATACAATTCACCTGCCATAACACTGCCTTTGAAAATATGCACAATACCGTGGCTTTTAGTATATGGGCAGACTTGGCACAACAGTCACCACTGTCTAGCTTCAGAATATTTTCAGTGCCCCGTAAATAAAGGCCCTTGTTAATAAAGGCGTATTAACAGTGATCCTCATTACTCCTTTCCTCCACGCCGTAGCAACCACTAATCTACTTCTGTCTGTGTTGGTTTGTTCTGGACATTTCATGTAAATGGAATCATACACGATGCGGTCATTTGTGTTTGGCTTTTTTCATTTAGCGTAATATTCTCAAGGTTCGTCCGTGTTGTGGCATGTATCAGTACTTGGTGCCTTTTTGTGGCTGAGTAATATTCCAGTCTATGAATATACCACATCCTGTCTATCAGGTCATGACATTTGGGTTCTCTCCACATTTTGGCTGTTACGAATAACACTACTAGGAATACTCTGTGTGAGTTTGTATGTGAACATGCTTTTGATTCTCCGGGGTGCAGACCTAGGTGTGCAATTGCTGTGTTGTATGGTAATTCTCTGTTTAACTGTCTGCAGAATTGCCAAACCATTTTCCAAAACAATTGGATCATTTTACATTTCCACCAGCGGTATTCCAGCTTCTCCACATCGTCGCCGACACTTGTTGTCCATCCTGTTGAGTTTAGCCATCTTAGTGGTTTTGAAATACTAGTGCACTTTAGTTTAGATTTGCATTTCCCTGATGACTAATGAGGTTACGCTTCTTTTCCTGTGCTTGTTGAGAGTTTCTGTATCTGCTTTCGAGAAATCTCTATTCAAATCCTTAGCCTGCAAACTTTTTTTCAGCTTTTTGCCTGTATTTTTACTCTCTTCATATACTTTTTGATATGCCAAAGATCTATAGATCTTAACAGTTTTAGCCTTCATATTTTGGGATTTTTAAAAAGTCTTTCTCTTTTATCAATAAAAAGAAAATAAAAACTTCTAAAATTTTTATGGTTGCATATTTTAATTTTAAATATTCAATCCATCTGGAATTTTGTTTTGTGTAAGGTATGAGAAAAAGGATGAAAACATTTTTACAGGTGGTCTGCGTGATTACCAAATTGCTACAAACGCTCCTTTTCCCATGACCCATATCTTAACTGCATTTTCCCGTAGTCCGTACAGAGACGCCTTTTTACAAAGGGAGGCCACCATTCCCAGCCATTTCATTTTAAGGTTTGTTTTCTGCAATTAAATCCCTTGTGTGTCTTATCTACACACCTTTTCTATTAAGCTAATACAAATTTTGTGTGAGTAGGACCTTGACGAGTGTAAGATGGGCTTGAATTTCATAACTGGTTCCATGTGGTGCAGCCCAGCAGACGGACAGACAGAAGCAGGGGCTGCAGAGGCGACAGAAGCTATGAGAACATGAGCCTCTAGAGATTTGCTGTGGAATTTCACAGAAAGCTCTAGACTTTTCTGTGTAAACTTATCATCATATATGGGCATCACCTTAGAACAGACAGAGAATAATGCTTTAAAAGTTAGACATTCCTAAGGAAGGTGTTCATTCCTTAGCGGATGCTGAGAAGTGTATGTGTTTTGGTGAAGATATGTACCCATTTCTACTGGGTATGTATCTAGAAGTAGAATTGCTGGGTCCTAGGATATACGTATGTTCACAGCTTTTGTAGATAACGGACAAAACATTTTTAAACTGGTTGTACCAAATTACACTTCCACTAGCAGTAGATTAGAGCTCTAGTTACTCCACGTTATACTCAATAGTTGGTATTTTCCATCTTTTCCATTTTAGCCATTCTGGCACGTAGGGGATAGTATCACACTGTGGCTTTTAATTAGAATTTCTCTGATAACCAGTGAAGGTTTGTCACTTTTCATATGTTTCTTGGCCATATAGAAATCTTTTATACAGTGTTGAAGTATTTGCTCATTTTTCTATCAAACTGTCTGCTTTCTTTTTCCTGTTTCCTTTTTGGATTGTTCTTTATGTATTTCAGAACCAAGTCAGTAGTAGGATATATGTATTGCAAATAGCTTCTGCTACCACATGAATTCACCCTTGTGGCTTGTCGCGAACTTTCAGATTCAAAAACCCGTCTTTTACAAAAACAAGCAAATGTGTAGACATAAAAGTTTATTAGGGGTTACCAGGGGCAGGAGGTAGGAAATAAAGGGGTGTTCCTGCATATGGAGACTGAGTTCTGGTTAACAGTGGTGGAAAAGTCACATTGATTAAGGGCAGGGTTGCACAGCCAGTTAATGGTAATTACTGTCAGTTGTTCAGTCACCAAAGTTTGTGTGGTATGTTTGCAACAACAACAACAATGAGCAGCTGCTGAGGCAACATAATAATACTCAACGGATGAGACGTATTCTTTTATTATACTTTTCTCTATTTTCTAATTTGTTTTTATAAAATGTTTGCATGATGAAAGTGGATAACAAGGTCTATCCCACCCATTACATCCTTCTAAGGTTTAAATGAGGGACTACATGCCATCAGCAGAGTAGTTGCCACTCGAGAAATGCTTCATTTCTCCCACTCTTCTGGCTCACTGTCTTCTCCCCTGGTTTATTTGCTCTTCTCTTTCGAGCTGGAAGCATGTGACCAGAGGCTTCCCGACACCATCATTCTGCTTTCCATACCAATGTTATTGTAGTTCTTGGGTTCCTGGGCAGCCTCTCTGCAGGTTTAATTCTTTCACTTCTGTTCATTTATTGTTTAAATATATTCCTTTAATTTTGTCCTGCTTGTAGAAGTATATTCTAGTCATTGAAAATTTGGAGACTACCCTAACACACACGGGAACACCATGAGTAAGAATAGACTCCACGGCAATGGGTTTTATATGTGTGTCACACACATTTATGTATATTCACATAAATATTATATCCTGCTCCTTTCACTCAATATTAGCCTTTTCCATGATAAAGTTTTGTTTATTTTACAGACAACATCAAATTGTTGTATTATATTCTGTTGTGTGCAAGGAGTATATAATTTTAGCACTTTGACTATACTTGAAATATTAAATGTGCATGTTTCTAGTAATCTTCAACCTGTACTTAAATCTTTTAACAAAGATCTTTGCTATTGAACCTTTTTATTGAATTGTTATTCAGCATTCTTTAACGCTGAGAGATAGTCTCAGGATCAACTCAGATCATATTTTCTCCCTCTTACACACGAAGGCCCTTAAGGTATTCAGAGATTGTTGTTGTTGTTGTTAGGTGCCATCGAGTCAGTTCTGACTCATAGCGACCCTAGACACAACAGAACGAAACACTGCCTGATCCTGCGCCATCCTTACAATCATTGTTATGCTTGAGCTCATTGTTGCAGCCACTGTGTCAATCCACCTCATTGAGGATCACCCTCTTTTCCACTGACCCTGTACTCTGCCAAGCATGATGTCCTTCTCCAGGGACTGATCCCTCCTGACAACATATCCAAAGTATGTAAGACGCAGCCTCACCATCCTTGCCTCTAAGGAGCATTCTGGCCACACTTTTTTCAGAACAGATTTGTTCGTTCTTTTGGCAGTCCGTGGTATATTCAATATTCTTCGCCAACACCACAATTCAAAGGCGTCAACTCTTCTTCTGTCTTCCTTATTCACTGTCCAGCTTTCACATGCATATGATGTGATTGAAAATAGCATGGCTTGGGCCAGGCGCACCTTAGTCTTCAGGGTGACATCTTTGCTCTTCAACACTTTGAAGAGGTCCTTTGCAGCAGATTTGCCCAATGCAATGTGTCTTTTGATTTCTTGACTGCTGCTTCCATGGCTGTTGATTGTGGATCCAAGTAAAATGAAATCCTTGACAACTTCAGTCTTTTCTCCATTTCTCATGATGTTGCACATTGGTCCAGTTGTGAGGATTTTTGTTTTCTTTATGTTGCGGTGTAATCCATACTGGAGGCTGTGGTCTTTGATCTTCATTAGAAAGTGCTTCAAGTCCTCTTCACTTTCAGCAAACAGGGTTTTGTCATCTGCATAACGAAGGTTGTTAATGAGCCTTCCTCCAACCCTGATGCCCCGTTCTTCTTCATATAGTCCAGATTCTCGTATTATTTGTTCAGTATACAGATTAAATAGGTATGGTGAAAGAATACAACCCTGACGCACACCTTTCCTGACTTTAAACCAATCAGTATCCCCTTGTTCTGTCTGAATAACTGCCTCTTAATCTATGTAAAGGTTCCTCATGAGCACAATTAAGTGTCCTGGAATTCCCATTCTTCCCAGTGTTATCCATAGTTTGTTATGATCCACACAGTTGAATGCCTTTGCATAGTCAATAAAACACAGGTAAACATCCTTCTGGTAGTCTCTGCTTTCAGCCAGGATCCATCTGACATCAGCAAGGATATCCCTGGTTCCACATCCTCTTCTGAAACCGGCCTGAATTTCTGGCAGTACCCTGTCGATATACTGCTGCAGCCGTTTTTGAAAGATCTACAGCAAAATTTTGCTTGCGTGTGATATTAATGATATTGTTCTATAATTTCCACATTCGTTTGGATCACCTTTCTTGGGAATAGGCATAAATATGGATCTCTTCCAGTCAGTTGGCCAGGAAGCTGTCTTCCATATTTCCTGGCATAGACGAGTGAGCATCTCCAGTGCTACATCTGTTTGCTGAAACATCTCTATTGATATTCCATCAATTCCTGGAGCCTTGTTTTTTGCCAATGCCTTCAGAGCAGCTTGGACTTCTTCCTTCAGTACCATTGGTTCCTGATCATAGGCCATCTCTTGAAATGGTTGAATATTGACCAATTCTTTTTGGTATAATAATTCTGTGTATTCCTTCCATCTTCTTTTGATGCTTCCTGCGTCGTTTAATATTTTCCCCATGGAATCCTTCACTTTCGCAACGCGAGGCTTGATTTTTTTCTTCAGTTCTTTTAGTTTGAGAAAGACCGAGCGTGTTCTTCCCTTTTGGTTTTCCATCTCCAGCTCTTTGCACATGTCATTGTAATACTTTACTCTGTCTTCTTGAGAGGCCCTTTGAAATGTTCAGTTCTTTTACTTCATCAATTCTTCCTTTTGCTTTAGCTGCTCGAGGTTCGAGAGCAAGTTTCAGAGTCTCCTCTGACACCCATCTTGGTCTTTTCTTTCTTTCCTGTCTTTTCAGTGACCTCTTGCTTTCTTCATGGATGATGTCCTTGATATCATTCGAAAACTTGTCTGGTCTTCGGTCACTAGTGTTCAATGTGTCAAATTTATTCTTGAGTTGGTCTCTAAATTCAGGTGGGATATTTTTGCTCTTGTGGACTTGCTCTCATTTTCTTTTATTTCAGCTTGCACTTGAATATGAACAATTGATGGTCTGTTCCACAGTAGGCCCCTGGCCGTGTTGTGACTGATGATATTGAGCTTTTCCATCGTCTCTTTCCACAAATGTAGTCAGTTTGATTTCTGTGTGTTCCATCTGGCGAGGTCCATGTGTATAGTCACCGTTTATGTTGGTGAAAGAAGGTATTTGCAGTGAAGAAGTTGTTGGTCTTGCAAAATTCTATCATTTGATCTCCGGCATTGTTTCTATCACCAAGGCCGTATTTTCCAACTACTGATCCTTCTTTGGTTCCAACTTTTGCATTCCAATAGCCAGTAATTATCAATGCATCTTGATAGCATGTTCGATCAATTTCGGACTGCAGCAGCTGAAAAAAATCTTCTATTTCTTCATCTTTGGCCCTGGTGGTTGCTGTGTAAATTTGAATAATAGTCGTATTAACTGGTCTTCCTTGTAGGAGTATGGTTATTATCCTACCATTGACAGCGTTGTATTTCACGATAGATCTTGAAATGTTCTTTTTGACGATGAATGCAACATCATTCCTCCTCGAGTTGTCATTCCCAGCATAGAAGACAAGATGATTGTCTGATTCAAAATGGCCAATACCAGCCCATTTCAGCTCACTAATGCCTAGGATATCGATGTTTGTGCATTCCATTTCATTTTTGATGATTTCCAATTTTCTAAGATTCATACTTCGTACATTCTAGGTTCCGATTATTAAATCGATGTTTGCAGCTGTTTCTTCTCATTTTGAGAAGTGCCATATCAGCAGATGAAGGTCCCGAAAGCTTCACTCCATCCATGTCATTAAGGTTGACTCTGCTTTGAGGAGGCAGCTCTTCCCCAGTCATCTTTTGAGTGCCTTCCAACTTGGGGGGGTCATCTTCCAGCCATATATCAGACAGTGTTCCGTTGCTGTTCATAAGGTTTTCACTGGCTAATGCTTTCCAGAAGTAGACTGCCAGGTCCTTCTTCCTAGGCTGTCTTAGTCTGGAAGCTCAGCTGAAACCTGTCCTCCATGGGTAACCCTGCTGGTATCTGAATACCGGTGGCATAGCTTCCAGCATCACAGCAACACACAAGCCCCCACAGTACGACAAACTGACAGACACGTGGGGGTAGCAAACTATGATTTCATTCATCATTTTCATCTTTCGTTTTTTCAATCAATCAATATTTAGAGAGATTCCATGTGCCAGGAATAATCTACATGATGTGGACACAATGGTGAAAGGTACCCACTGTCCCTGCCATTGTGAAGGGGACACCCAGTGCGGGTGGGAGGGGGACTGGTAAAATGCAGCCCAGAGAAAGGACAGACCATGCTCCAGGAACCACACTGGACTTCAGAGGGCTTTGTTGGCTGCCGTTCATCTGTCCGGCTTCTAGATGTCAGAGTGCCCTCAGGCTCAGTGCTTAGTCCTCTCTTTCTATTGACACCCTCTCTCTAGGATGCCTCAGGGAGTCGGTGGCTGTCTGTCTGTACCTGAGGATGCGATGTTTACACCTCCATCCATTTCAACTCCTCCTGGTTCATGACTTCTATTCAAATGTCAGCGTAACTCTCTGTACCGAGTTCTTCATCTGTAAAATGTGCCTTTTAATGATACATTCCTCACATGGGTATCATGCAGAGCAAGTATCTTAAGAGAGGAGAAGCCCTCACAAGAGTCCCGGCACCAGTAAGTGTTAGCTGTCAGTATTATTACCTGACATCTCTACGTAGATGTCTAACAGCTATGCCATATTATCAATGCCATGAAACAATTCTTGGTCCCAACCCCATTCCACCCTTATTGATGAATTTCTTAGGGCTTCAGTGATGGGAATGTGTGCGTTTTTCCACGTAATGGACATGGCTAATAAAGGTTGGCCTGGTCCTTCATAATAAGTTGCTCCAAAGTTTGTATGGGTGGAATCAGACAAGTTACATCCAACTAATATAGAAAAAAAAAAAATAGAACTCTCAGCTGCTCATGTTTGTACTCTCAGTCCAGAATATCTGGTGAGGGTACTATATGGACTGAATTGCGTAACCCCAAAGGTATGTTGAAATCCTAACAACTGTACCTATAAATGTGACCTGATTTGGAAATAGGGGATTTTTAAAATGATTTTAATGAGGCCATACCAGTGTAGGGTGGGTCCTAAACCTAATCCCTTCTGAGTTATAAAAAGAGCAGAATAGGCACAGACACAAACAGGGGAAGAGGGAGACAGACAAAAGGGAAGATAATCTACAAGGCCAGGAACGCAAAGGGTGGCTGGAAGCTGCTAGAAGCTGAAGTAGACACGAGCCATGCCCTGAATTCCTACTTCTAGCCTCCCGAACTGTGAGAAAATAAATATCTGTTCTTTAAAGCCACCCAATTGTGTTATTTTTTTCTTATGGCAGCACTAGATGACTAACACATACCCATGGTTATACATGAAGCCTGGTGTAAAATAGTTTTCTCCCCTCCTTGTCTAGCCCACCTGAATTCTGCTATTTCCTTATCAGTGTCCTCTGCTTTCACTAAGACCTACAACAGAGTCAGCTTGATGCTGATGTATAGAAATGCAGTTTATTTTTTAGTTTATATTTATGATTGACTATCATTAATTTCAATGGTTTGTAAATTTTTCTGTGGAGGCATTTCTGTAATCTATGAATAATAGCAGTTGCAGCTTTTCCTTCTTTTTGTTGTCTTTTTGTTCTAGCTTGGACCTCCAGTGTTAAATATTTAATATAAATAATGATAGAAAGCATCCTTATTTTTTAATTATTTTTTTGTGCTTTAAGTGAAAGTTTTCAAATCAAGTCAGTCTCTCACACAAAAACCCGTATACACCTTGCTACATACTCCCAATTACTCTCCCCCTAATGAGACAGCCTGCTCTCTCCCTCCACTCTCTCTTTTCGTGTCCTTTTCGCCAGCTTCTAAACCCCCTCCACCCTCTCATCTCCCTTCCAGGCAGGAGATGCCAACACAGTCTCA
Source organism: Loxodonta africana (assembly GCF_030014295.1). Taxonomy (NCBI): domain Eukaryota; kingdom Metazoa; phylum Chordata; class Mammalia; order Proboscidea; family Elephantidae; genus Loxodonta; species Loxodonta africana. Next base: position 2,196,536 of record NW_026975065.1, read on the forward strand.
AGTGTCCACCTGATCCAAGAAGCTCACTCCTCACCAGCATCCCTCTCCAACCCATTGTCCAGTCCAATCCATGTCTGAAGAGTTGGCTTCGGGAATGGTTCCTGTCCTGGGGCAACGGAATGTCTGGGGGCCATGACCACCAGGATCCTTCCAGTCTCAGTAAGACCATTAAGTATGGTCTTTTGAGAATTTGGGGTCTGCATCTCACTGTTCTCCTGCTCCCTCAGGTTTTGTCTATTGTGTTCCCTGTCAGGACAGTCATTGGTTATAGCCAGGCACCGACTAGTTCTTCTGGTCTCAGGATGATGTAGTAGCTGATTCACGTGGCCCTTTCTGTCTCTTGGGCTCGTAATCACCTCGTGTCCTTGGTGTTCTTCATTCTCCTTTGATCCAGGTGGGTTGAGACCAATGGATGCATCTTAGATGGCTGCTCGCTAATGTTTAAGATGCCAGATGCCAGTCTTCAAATTGGGAAAGCATCCTTATTTTAACGCTAATTAATTTTAAAGAGAATGTCCCGCATTTCACCATGAACTATCATGCCAGTTGTATTTTTCCAACTTAAGGAACTCCTTTTCTGGTCCATGATTGCTCAGCGTCCTTATCTCTCAGTGTGATTGGATTTTATCGACTGCTTTGTCCCCATCTCTTGAGATGAGCATGTCTTTTCTTCTTCCATCTATGCATGTGATGAATTAAATTATTAAATCTTTAATGTTCACTCAAGCTTGCATGCTGACAATAAACCCCCTTGATGATGGTGTATTACATGGTTTATACTTTGCTGGATTTCCTTTGCCAGTATTTTATGTAGGTTTTTACATCTCAGTTTCTTGGTGTGCTTGCCCTGTAACTCTTCTTCTATCATCCTTGTCTAATTTGGTGTCAATATTAAACTAGCCTTAGGGATGAAGTAGAGGAGCATCTCATCTTTTTGTCTTCTTTTCTGACTTTGCACAAGATTAAAATGCTCTGTTTCTTGCCTGTTTGCCGCAACCTGAATGAAAGTGGTCTCGGCCTCCTATTTTCTTAGGGAGATCTTGAACTACTGACCCATTTTGTGTAGTGATTAAAGGTCTTTTCTGGTGTTACTTAGAAAAATACTGAGTACCCTAAAACCTGCCACTCCTGTGCCCATCTTTTCTTTCAATGGACAAAGTCTTCCCCTGCTCTTATGTGCCTGGGCTGGAAGGGCCTTTGACTTATAACATGAAGCAGCCTCCAGAGCCTCTTGGGGCAAGTGATGGTCAAGGAGGCTCTGCCTAACCCCACCCTGCCCTTCCCAGTTGTCAGAGGACCAGGAATTTCAGTCTTCCAGCTCCTGGGCTGATCTAGTGACTTGTAACAGGATTTCGCTGGATCTGGAAGATGTTGAAGACAGGAAATACTCCTGAGTTTCTTCACCCAGCTGAATGCCTAGTTCCTGGTCTCATTACACAGCTTACATTCAGGATAAGAAGAGGCGTTTGCGGCTTGACACATGACTTCTTAGCAGCGGTTTCTGTTCAGGAGCGAAGAGGTAAAAAGAAGCAGTATCTACTAAGTCCTTTTCCAAGAGTCTCAGGAAATTCTCACGAAGACCCTCTCAGGTAAGGACTGATGGGAAATGCCTTGGTTTAATATTAAACTTTGCCCTTGACACATTTTGTTTATGGAGGGCATATACAATATTGTCCGCTAAAGGAAGCACTGTAATTCTTATCTAGACTTTATGTAGAATGAGTATATATAAAACCTAAACTTGGTCCTTAAGTAAGGGGTTACCTCTCAGAGAAGGCCTATGGGGAGGTTTCTACCAAATTCTGTGGTGCTGCCAGTGCTCCAAGGAGCCCAGGTGGTGCCAAGTTTGAGCACTCAGCTGTTAACCGAAGGTTAGTTTTTTGAACCCACCAAAAGGCTCTAAGGAGTAAAGACCTGGCAACTGCTTCCGTCAAGATTACAAACCAGGAAACCCTATCGGGGCAGTTCTTTTACACTGGGCCACAATGACTCAGAAACCCACTCAATGGCACCTAGCAATAACAACAGGAAGCCATTACTCCCAATGTGCTTGAGATGCCTCTCTGGGGAAGGTTGGCCTTCAGAGCCAGCTCATGGCCATGTGGGAAGTGAGACTCATTTTTTGTTACCACACCTTAGTTTCAGTCAGAAAATTTATTTTCCAGTTTATTCATGAGACTTGACTACAGACATCTCTCAGGTATTGTCAAAATTAATTCCATTCTCTAATAATGATTTGCCAGGATATATTTCCAAGCGTTTCCAAGAGACTGGAAAAACTTTCCAAAGAGGCTTGTCCAGCGCCATGTTGTGCAATAACTACAGTGTTGACGTAGTATATTAACCACATAGTTTCCACATTTTCTGCTTTCCTTAAATAACAACTGAAATTCCAAGTCTGCCACCTGAAGTACTTCCTTTAGTGTTTCACTTAGAAGTCTGGTGGCGATGAATTCTCTCAGTTTTCCTTCCCCTAAGAATGGCATTATTTGTGCTTTACTCCTGAAGGTAATGATTGGACATAGAATTCTGGGTTAGTATTTCCATCTTTCAGGGCTGAAAAAATGTTGTTTCACAATCTATTTTTTTGGCTTCCATGGCTTCTGATAGTGAATACAGAGTCATTCAAATTGTTTTTCTCAGGTGAAATGTGTTTTCTCTCAAGCTCCTTCCTGAGTATTTTCTTGACCTTTGTTATTCTGCAGTTTTGATTATGATGTATAGTATTTTTATGCAAATAACACGTTCTATATATATATATGTATGTCAACTGTTTTCCCCTCCCGGGTATGTCTGTAAGTACAGTACACTGTTTTTTTCTTTTTACACGCTGCTGTTAAAAAAACAAAAACAAAACTAGAGTAGTGTTACTTACAAATGTACTTGGGATGTGGCGTAAGGCCCGCTGGGTTGGCAAAAAAAACCATAACCCGCAGAATATTTTTGTGCAAATACGGTATTGGGGCATAGAATTCTTTAACTTGCTGTGGTTTGCTGAACTTCTTGAATCTGTAAGTTTGTGTCTTTCACGACATTTGGAAACTGTTCAGCCAGTATTTCTTCAAATACTATTTTCTACAGCACACATTTTCTCTACTTCTTCTGGAGTTCCAATAAATAGGCTTTTTGTCTAGTTCTTGAGGCACTGTCCATTTTTTTTCCCGTATTTTCCTCTCTATTTGCAGAATGGATATTTTCTACTGATCTATTTCAAGTATTTAGTTTTTTTCTCTGTCATCACCATTCTGCTATTGTGAAAATATCAACTGAATTTTTTATTTCCACCATTGTACTTCTAACATGTAAAATTTTCATTTGCAAATAGCACTTATTTTTCCATTTATTTAAAAAGTGTCCCTGTTATTTCTTGGAGAATGATTAGGATAGCATTTTAAAATCTGTGTCTTATGATTTCGAGAGTACAAGTCCTGCTTAAATTTTATGGAGAATTTTTTTTTTTTTTTTAGCAGTCAATTGACCCAGTTATGTTCAGGCTCCAAGTTCTGTCCCATCTTCTGTATTCTAAGGTTCAAATGTTAGTTCAATTTTTGAAGGCTTTGCAGCTGTATTCAGATCTAATCTATGTGAGCACCACTCAGTATGGAACCTTGATGGCATTCTAACCCATAGTGCGGGTCTTAAAGAATTTTATAATGCTTCTTGGGGTCAGGGCAATGCATATGCATCTGGGGGGTGAACCAGGAGTTCATAGCAAGTCTGCAGAATCTCTTTCTTGCACAGCCTCCTCTCTCTCTTTCTCTTCTGCTCTCTGAGTTCTGAAGGAGTGCTTTCCTGGCCCACTGGCAAGAATGGTGGGGCTTTAATCTCCTCATTCTGTTGTGCACATAAGTGATTGGTTCTACCTATGGGGCCAAAGCACTGGACAACCAGCCAAAAGGCTGGCAGTTTGAACCTGTCAAGAAGCGCCTCAGAAGACAAGCCTGGTGATCTGCTTTTGAAAAGTCTCAGCCTTTGAGGTAGAATTGACTAGGTGCCAGTTAACAGCAGAGAGAGAGAAAATGTAATGGAGCTTTCTCTACAATATTTGGTTCTTCCATACTCTGGTCAGAGAGAAGGATTCTCCTCTGCCACAGTTTCAGGTGTCTGCCCACCTGCCCACCTGCCTGTCTCTCTCCTTTACGGACCTTCTATCCCATTTATATGAGAGAGGGCTTCTCTCGGAGCTGTTTCTGTGCACAACGGGTGTGCAGCTGTGAGATTTGAGGTCATTTAATTTCAGCCTCTGGAATGTTCATACTTTATGTTCTGGTTCCGCCCCGCCCCCATCCACCTTCAACACTTTCCTTTGCAGAGTCCTGAGATCCAGATACTTAGTTGTCAGATACCAGCATAGCCACCGGGGGCAGTGCTGTTGTGGTTGAGGGGGGAGGGACTGTACACTGAAGGAGCTGCAAGACTTGGCTGCCTTGTGTGAGCAGGACAGGGGTGTGCTGAGGAATGGGTGCTGAAGGTGCTGAGTCAAGGGGAGTTTAATATAAAGTTGGGTCAAGGAGTGTTTGTTGACAAGGATTTATTGCCGTAGCAAGGGTTCTGGAAATGGGTTTAATATGCTGTGGGATTGCTTTTGGAAGCTTAGAAAAGGCCATGGCCCACATTCTCTGAAATCGAACTGCCAGACCTGCTATGTCAGATGTTGGAAGAGGGATTAAAAGCCTCCAATATGTGGGCATGTCTGAGTTAGTCTTCTATAAGACCATTTCTTGGAAGTCCTGAAGGATACCCATTTCATCAAAAGAATAAGGAATGCAGACATGAGGGAGCACCAGCAAGATAGAGCTTACCAATATGTATACTTTGTAGGGAGTCCCTGGACGCCACAAACAGTTAAGTGCTTGACTATTATCCGAAAGTCTGGCAGTTTGAACGTACTCAGAGGGTCCTTGGAAGACATTCCTGGCCATCTGCTACTAAAGGATGAAAGCCTTAAAAGCACTATTGAACAGTTAGTTCTACTATGCCCACATGGGGTGGTCATGAGTCAGAAATGACTTGATGACAACTAACAGCAACAATCGTCTATAGGCTCAGGTTGTTAGTGGGAGCTGAGCTGCCTAGTAGCAATGCAAATCATGGGATCCCAGCTCCACAGAGGCCAGGTAGAAGTACTTAACTGTCAGAAACAAGTTGTGTGTGATTCCAATAATGGTCAGCAGGTCAGAGTAGTAGTTATCTATTGGGGCATAATAGATTCTCCCCCAAACTTAGCAGGTGTGAGACAAATGGAAAATTAATATTCAACTCATTCTGATAAATTTGGAACTAGACAAATATTTTGGTATCAACATAGTTTTAAGGTGAAGGAATAAACTAGAAAATTTAAATAACCTAGTATAAGTATAATAAGAGATTTTTCAAATAATGATGATATAATTGCGTACCTGAATAAAACACAAATACATCAAAATCAATGGTTTCTCTCCAGTATAGACATGAGGGTCTCAAATTGGCAAGGGTGAGAAGAGCAGACCGTTCTCTTGCCCCTACTGCTTGACTGGATCAAACTGTGTTCAAAATTGTAAAATATTTAGGAAAACATTGTTTTGACCAGAGCAGCAAAGGAGTTCTGTGACGAAAACTAATGTACTAAAGTACATAAAATGAAACCTGAATATATGCAAAAAATATGCCATATTTTCAAATGAGAAGTCTTGTCAATTAAATGGAGGTCCCTAAAACTAATATATAAGTGGAATGTATTTCCAGTCAGAATATTAAGATAGTTGTTTTTGAATTGCATACAGTAATCGTATGCTACAAATAGTACAGTAGATAACAGAGGATGTTGCTGGTGTTAGGAGACTTGGAGTCCATTTCTGACTCATAGCGATCCCATTTCACTGCCCAGAGGGTTTTCTAGGCTGTGATCATTATGGGAGCAGAACAACAGGTCTTTCCCCTCAGTGCCCCCTGGTGGGTTCGACCTGCCAAACCTTCTTTGGATTAGCAGATGAGCACTTAATCACTGCAACACTACAGCTGCTTTAAACGGTATAGAGAAGAAAAACATGAAAAAGCAGGATACTGACAGGTGTCTACCTCTTCAGGTAACAGAACAAATTGATATTACATAGCATAGAAACTGACAAGTCGACCAATGAAACAAAATCTGCTAAGAAGTCACAATAACCATTGATACAAAGGCGCTATTTTGAGAAAATTATATTTATTTATTTATTTAATGGTGCTGACTCAAGTGATCGTTCTGGGGGACAAAGCTTGCAAAAATGTGATACACAAATGATAGATTTGGAAAATCATGTGAAATGGAGATGACAAGACTTAATAACAATTTCCGTTTTACACAGAAGGATAAAAGTTAAGCACTTGAAAAATGAGCAGTGAATTCAAACAGATCGTTCACAGCAAATCCACATGCCCGATAAACATAGTCCAAGTTGCTCAAAAACACTGGTAGTTAAGAAAATATCAAAGTCTCAGTGAAACTGGCACGATTTAAAAATCAACACCATCTATGGCTGGCTGGGCTGTGGGGAGAAGGATACCCTGAGACATGGCTGGAAATGTGCTTTAGGACAGCCTCTAGGGGAAAGACATGGCCATGGCTCTGTACTTTTAAAACATACTTTGAACTGGAAATCTCACTCTATGGAGTCTATTCCACAGAAACAGATCCTGTAGTACACAAAGGATAGTTGTTATTAGTATTGACCAAACATTGACTGTACATTGATAGTTGAATGATAGATAACTTATGGTAAAGCTACATCATCAATAAATGAGTTGTAGTAGTTGAGTGGGAAAAATCTCTGTGAAGTATTACTGAAGTATTACTGAAAAAATCAAGGTGCATGCAGAGAAGTGTACATAAAATGAGCACATCTGGGTTAAACAATATCAATTGTTTGAATATGCTTGGGTACGTGTTTATGTTTATGAGTGTGTATAAGTCTGTGTGCTTGTTTAAGCAAGGACAAGAGAGACTACTTACCGCATTGTTAACCTGAATTATCTTGGATTCACTTGCAGGAAAGAACAGGGGGAGGAGAGCTAGAACACGCAGGAAGAGTGGACTTAAAAAGCATGGATGATAATGTTCCCATTTTAGTAGTGTTATGTATGGACGAATAAATCTGTCTTAAAGGGAGAAAGCCAGAATATTCCTTAGAAGCAAGAATGGCTTTGACCATGTTATCAAGAGGGAGGGACCAGTCCCTGGAAAAGGACATCATGCTTGGTAAAGCAGAGGTCCAGTGAAAAAGAGGAAGACCCTCAATGAGATTGATACAGTGGCTGCAACAGTGTGCTCAAATAGAGCAAAGATTGTTAGGATTGCACATGACCGGGTGATGCTTTGTTCTGCGGTGCAAAGGGCCACTGTGAGTCAGAACTGACTTGATAGCTTCTGACAACAACATGTAGAAGTCCAGATAAAGTGTACTGAATTGATATCATCTATTTAAATTATTCATGTAAGTTAAAAACCCAAAAATATAGTGTCAGTGCCATATCTAATGACTTAAAGAGAATGAAGGTAGAATATCAAGTGAAATAAGGGGCGAGAGTAATGTGGGTAGAGTGTGACCAGGCTTCCATAAAAGTAGACACCCCAGCAGATGTACTTGTGTACCTGTGACTGTGTATATGTGTCCCTGCAGAGAGGTGTAGGGAAGGATACACGTGTGTCTATTAACATTGGATACCTTGGGGGAGCAGGACCAAATTACATATGAGAGTGGGACCCTGACATAAATTTTTTTGTCATACAAATCTGTAATCTTGCAAATGTAATAAAAAACAATTTCAGAGCTTTGGAAATTCATAAACATCATAGATATACGTATATTTTAACGTGTTTTGTTAGATATTTAAAATAGGCGAAAATTCTCTAGAATGACAGACAAAAGATTTGAATCACTGGCAGGAGAGCACACCGCAGAAAGTAATAATCAGATCCAGTGGATTTCTTGTTGTTCTTGGAGCTAGTGAGTTCTTCTGGTCTCTATAACTGGAAATGACCAAAAATAATTTTGGGAAGTCAGTAGAGTTACCCCTCAAACATGTCTTGCAAGCACACGTCTACAGCTAAATTCAGAAGGCTGGACGCCATGTGCAATTCACTAGGTAACTCATGCGCCTCTAGAAGATTCTCTTTCCTGGATATGCTGCTTCCACCTCCTCCCTGCCTAGCCCCACTGGATAACCCACCTTTGTGCATTCTAGGCCCCATTCAGGTCTGAGCCTAGATCATAGAGGACATCAACTGGGAAGGTAGCTTTTAAGAAGAAAGATGTTGATGAAAAGATTTCAGAAAGCAGCACCTCCCCAGCCAGCCTCTCCCCAGCCTGGGAATGCCAACCCCTCCCACCCTGATACCTCTGAGAATCTCTGATTTTTCGTTTTGGATCCTTAGGAGACTGCAGAATTTACCTCGTCTGAACACCTTGGTTCTTTTCTGTCTGTGACCCTCTGCCTCGCAGGAGCTGTCTCTGTCACTCTGAGGAATACACACAGGACAGACTGTGGATGGAGGTGCCCATCCTAGAGGCCCTGCCCTCCATTCCTCTGCCCCTGGGGGTTCCCTGTGATACTTGTGGTCTCATCTCCCAGAGACATGGATACACCCCTGTCATGTCCAGGGCTTCCCCAGACTTGGGATTTGATGTCGCGACTGAGACTGGGGCTTTGTTGTCCACTGTTGAGTCTGGGCCTGAATCTGCCCCTTCCCACCATTACCTCTGATCACCTGTGTTCTCGCTGTTCTCCCTGGGTTTGAAGCTTGTCCTCTCTTTTGGTTCTTTCACCTCAGAGATCCTTTTTCTTCCAGTTCTTTGACCTCGGGACAGGTCAGATTGGACCACAGGGGAAAAAAAAAAAATTCGCAAGTTTGTTTGACATGTCAAGAATCGGAATGTACAGCTTGATTTTAAGGAGAAGAAAAAGTTCCAAAGCTCTACCCCTTCCCCTAGGACATGCTCTACAGGAAATATCCTGCAAGCCCTGGATCAACTCTTATCCAGAAATGGTTAACATCCAGGGGGATTTTTCTACACCATCTCCCACTTAACATTCCCCCAATGTGGCAAAAAGGATGCATCCCAATCATAAACCCAAATTCACCCTAGGAGACCAGAAGACATTGCTGGGGTGAGTTCATTTTCCTTCAACCTGCCCTTCTCTCCTCCTACCAAGCCATGCTTCTTTCTCTGCCTCTATACTGCTGGGAAGGGACCCAGAGTTGTTTGTTTAGGGCTTTATGTCCACTGCTCACCTGCAGGCATGTTTCCCAACAGCCTGCCATCTCTCTGATTCCTTCTCCTCCAAAGAACTCAGTGACACCCCCTTCACCATCACACCTCAGCAGGGCCCCCCCAATCCTCCCAAGTCCCACTGAAATCCCATTTCCGTTTCCCTATTTATGCTGTGCTCATCCTTAGGGTCCCAAGATCTCACCATCCAAATGAGGCCTGTCCTGTCCTCTCCTGGGCCAGGGGAGCCTCTGAGGGGACCTGGCATCTGTGGTCAGCTATCTGGGGCTTCTTCTATCCAGATCCCCCTTGGCTGGAGTTTTCTGTGCCCTTGGGTTGGGAGGGTTGGGGTCACAGTGGAAGGAGGGTATGATCTTCCACGGGGGCTGGGTTAAACGAACCTGAATTGAGGTCTCTGCTGAAGGGCCCACGTTTCCAGCCCAAAGGCCCTGCTCCTCCTAATCCCGGGGTTCTAGCACGTCTTCAGGCGCTTTCCCCTCTGGCCTCTGTGGTGCGCCTGTGCCTTCTCCAGCCTGGTCTCCTGCCTCTGCAGCCTGTCCAGCTGGTGCCTCAGCCTCTTCAGTTCTTCTCTCTGCTTCTCCAGCTGCTCCTCCAGGCGCCTGCAGACTGCTCTCTTCTCCCTCACCTCCCTCTTCTTGGCGGCCATCAGGCAACGCCTGGCCAGCTGGTGGCAGCGTCTGGGCCTTCGCTGGACTGAGCCTGGCAGCCGCCTCTCCATTAGCTCTTTGAAGAAGACCCGGCAGCTGAAGCCCTGGCTCACACCATGCTCTGCGTGCGCAACCAGGGCCTCCTGGGACTCGAACACGCGTCAGCAGGCCACGCAGCGGAAGCCGTGCTCACGGGTCACCAGCCACTCCGGGGTGGTTGCGCGGGGTCTCTCAGCATGCTCCTCCCCTTGGTCAGTGGGCTCCTGGGTACGGGCCTGGGGCCCCTCCTGCCAGGGCTCCAGGGTGCTGACCAGGGAGTCAGTGTTGACCAGACTGGGGGCAGAGCCGATGGTGTTCTCCTCAGAGAGCTCAGCCTCAAAGACCTGGGGCATCTTGCCCACGGGAGCAAAGGAGGTTTTGGTCTGCCAGGCGACCGCCACCCCCTTGACCGTGCGCACCTTGGTGAATTATGCGCACCTGATCCATCGCTTTCCTGGGGCAGCCCCGTAACTGGAGGAATGAGAGGTCTGCTCGGGGCAAGATGGACAGAAAAGAGTTCTCGGATTGTTTTGGAATCTTCCTTGGCCTGGAGCTTCGACTTTTTTCTTGGGATGTTGTTGACTCTTGCGCATTTTCCTCTTGGATAGAGACCTCTGAGAATAGTGAGTTAATTTACTTGAGCTTTCAGGGTCCTTATCCTCACCTGTGAGCCAAAGCTTTGGTCATAGGGACCCCTGGAGGCCTTTCCATCACCACATCCTCCACCTCTGCAGACCCCATGGTTTCTTTCTTCTTCCCCAGAGACCCACCACCCTTTGGGGGCACTGCTGTGGAAGACAAAGTCTCCATTGTAAAGTGGCACTGTTTATGGTAGTTCATTTTTTAAGAAGTTATTTTTCTTTAATTCCACATTTATTGAATTCCAATGAATTTGTTCCTTTGGAACTTAGAAATGACCTCATTCCCATGAAGCTTCATAATAAATGTGTTTCTTGACGTTTTGTATGTGGGTGATATTCTTAGTAAATTTGGAGTGTAAGCACTCCAGAGCAATGGTAACCTCTTTTCATCCTCTTTTTACTGAAAGGCTTTTTATAGAGGAGTTATACGTAAAGAGAAGAATGTGTATATTTAGTTATGATTCTTACATGTATACCTCTTCCTTGCACCCCTATTAACCCAGCCACAGTAGAAGATGAAAATTGTTTTTCTCGGAATAGAAGCCCAGTCCTTAGTAGATGAAGTGAGGCAGAAAGAGATGGCCGTATCTGAGAACCTTGATGCGAGAATTTCAGATGGACAACACACAACCACCTCTCCTGTGTATGTCTCAGTGGGTTGTCTGTGTCAACCTAAAGGTCTGTGTATGTTTCTGAATCTGTGGGAAGGACTGCAGAGTTCAGGATGCAGAAAGAGATGGAGCTAGGTTGGGTGCGTTGGATGGAGGGAAAGCTCGAGAGAGAGACAAGATTCAGAGATGGAACATGCCAGCAGTTGGTTAGAAGGATACAGAGATCAAGGAGGGAGCAGAAAGCAGGGCTCAGCCACTGAAGGGCAGAATGGGGCAGCAACAATGAAGACAAGGGCGGGGGCACACTAGTCGGAGAAAGAATGGATAACTAAGAATGGTAGCAGAAACTGAGGTTAGCTATAGTTGGAATTTTAAAATTCTTTCCTGCTAGGCTTTGAAAACATCATGCTAAATGGAATAAGTTAGTATTTGCCCTAAGTATAGGGCAAATACTATACGATCTGACTTATATGAAATAAGCAAATATATAGAAAGCAAAGATTATTGGTCGTTGCCAGTTGTGGGCAGGGGGAAGGGGAAGTTTTTCCACTGGGGCATTGAGGTTATGTTAATGGTTGTAGAAAAGTTTGGAGAAGGATATTGAGAATGGTTACATGACTTGAAGAATGTAATGAGTATCACTGACTCATACATTAGAAATTATTCAGTTACGTTTTATGTATATTTTCAACACAATTAAAAAAATTAAACTTTGCAATTACAAGAGGAAAAAAAAAGATCTATACTATAGCTGTCTTTACCTAGAAGAACTGTTAAACCCTTAGGAAAAGATGGTCAGGAGACCTTGGAGGAGAAGGGAAATCCCTAGAGCTAGAGGGGCAGGGCCTTCCTGGACCTTCTTCCCCCTGAGTCCAGGCTGAGGACTGTGGCAGCTTACATTGACTGGGAACTCTGAGTGAACGTGTGGTACTGTGCTCCATCACACCACCCACTCCGAAAACCTCCTGATAAATTTGATATATTTTTTTAATTCACATGATGTATTAATTCAGTCTCATGAAAAAATTAAGTACAAGTCTCTGTAACCACCCTTCTCCCTGGTTCTATACCCACTGCCCTAGTTGCCCACCTGCGTTCTTTCCACTAACAAAGCAGGAGAGTTCACAGATTTGACTTGTGTGCTACTGTTATGGAAAGCCCCTCAGATGACAGTAGAATTCTATACTTCACTCACATATTTATTCCTTCATTTATTTATTCACAGTATAATTTTTTACTGTTTACTAATTGACAGGAAGTTTTTTCAGGTGAGAGCCTCGGTGATCTCTTGTGGTCCTTGTTTCCAGGGTGAATCAGACCTCTTGCTGCCCAGCACCCATCACACAGACTGAATTTTCCTCCCATCCTTACCTCGGGCCTTAGAGAAAGGCCTCTTCCTCATGTATTGCCACTCCATCCTGGCTGGGTGAAGATGAACCAGGAAGGATGGTCACCAGCAAGATGTTTCTCCTCCTCCCACGTAGAGATGATGTCCCAAACTCTCACAAGTTGGGGACCTTGATTTAGGCAGAACCGTTTGTAATTTGGTATCCAAAGTCGCTCTCCCACAGGAGACCTCAGAGCCACAACCTCTCCAAAGAGCAGTTGGGATCTGAGTGAGCACCAAGGTTTCCAGTAACTCTTGTGTGACATCATCGCTGACATCGCTCAGTTCCAAGGGCCCAGTTTGAATCTAAACAGCGCACTAGGAAAAAATATGGCAACTGTTGTGGGAGAGGCTAGGAGGCTGGGAGGAGGGAAATTATATCTTAAAAATGAATTGAAATGTTCACTTAAGTCAACATCCAAGAGGAAGGAAACTGTGAGTTGAGGGAATAGAAGAGTATAATGAGTCGCTGTTTCTCCCAAACCTCTTCTTTGGCCCTGAATCAAATCTCTCCAGCCCTAGAAACACAATGTCCACTCTGAACACCTCTCAGTCCTCCTTTGCCACTTAGGCTTCACACAGGCTGCTCCCTCTGACTAGTAGACGTTTTCTTTCTTCCTGTTGACTGGTTCCTCCTCCAAGGTACCCAGTCTGTGCTCCTGCTTTATGTATTCAGAGCACCTAGTAATCCTCCATCGTAGCACTGAGTCATAGAAGATGCTAATTTTCCAATTTGTGTCTTCCAAATGGATTATAAATAACTTGGGGACAAAGATGGGTTCTGCCTTGTTTTTGGCAGTCCCAGAAAGTGAGACAGAGCCTCACCCATAGGAGATACTCAATATATATCTATTGATTAAATAAAAGAAAACTCTTCCAAAATACTCACCCTTCGTAGCCATCCATGCACAATGGAGTTTTCAGTCTGTTGCCTGGAGGTACCATCACTCAGTGGTGGTGTCTAGGCCACTCTCTCTTGACCTCCTGACTCTAAACCCTGTGAAGCCTCTTGGCCTGTCCACATGCTTCTCCCTTGGAGCCACTAAAAAGGGTAGGATTACATCATCACAGAAGAGCACTGAGACTCCAGACGTCTATGGTCAACCTGCCTGGGAGGCTTAGGAGAGCCCTCGGGGAAAGGTCCACTGTCCTCTGCTTGATCTCCTTTTTTGTCCGGGGGGCAATTAGAAAAGGAACAAACAAATTATTGAAACATTTTAAGGCAGAGTTTGAGAAGTTGTGCTTGGTAGGTAGAGGAGAGCCTGAGGATTTGAAGGAAAATGAAAGATGTCAACATGGGAGCAGAGGGCTCGTTTTGTGTGACTACAGATGGTAGAATGTGGACAAGTGGTTGGAAGTATATAAAAAAAAGAAAATCTCCTAACCATCCACTCGTATTTCAAAATTTAGGTCAAGCATCACTTCCTGGTGAAAGCCTTTCCAACCCTACACCGGGTAGAATTTCCCACCCTGCTCCATACTCTATTGTATTTAAGAAATGCTTCTGCCACAACTAGGGACAAACTTGATTGCATTTACATGTTGTGATGGATAGCAAAAATGGCCACATGTTCTAATATGTATGTATCCATACATATTACATGACTTACAGCTCCCTTTCTCAAGAGCAAGATTTTTCTTCCAGTCCTTGAATTTGGACTGATCTATGATTGCTTTGGCCTTTGGGACAGTACAAAGACTAATAGAAGCAGAGACCGGATATAATTAGACGCATCGTGGCTTGCTGTCTTACCAAAAACCAAACCCATCACTCTCAAGTATATTCTAACTCATAGTGACCCTGAAAGACAGAGTAGAACTGCCGCATAGGGTTTCCAAGGCTGTAATCTTTACAGAAGGAGAGTGCCATGTCTTTCTTCTGCAGAGCAGCTGGTGGGTACAAACTGATTACCTTTCCGTTAGCAACTGAGCCCTTAACCACTGCACCACCAGGGCTCCTCCTTGCCCTCTTGCTGCTCTTCAAATGCTGAGAACCCACGGGAACAGCCCAGGCCACCCTAATAAATGACAAGAGATCATTAGAGAATCCAGCTGAGAAGATTTCAGGCCCTCTGCCCGCCAGCTGACCTGGTGGCTGATTCCAGAAACATGAGGGAGCCCAGCTGAGAGCGGGTGAGTCTGCCCCAGACCAGAAGAACCCCAAAATGCGAACCCGCAAAACTGTGAGCGAAGTAACTGCTTGTTCTTTTAAGGCACTTCATTTTTGGGTCATTTGTTATACAGCAATTGATAACTGGTTTGTTAACTGGGCTGTTTCTCTCACGAGACTGCAAGGAATCTTTTCTTAATCATTTCTGTATCAGCAGTATCTGGCAGAGGGTTGTTCATGTAGTCATTAGACAGTAGAAATTTCATTTACATCATTTAAAAGTTTCTGTCATGTTTTAATTTTGTTTTATAACTAAGATATGGCTGGATTTGCAAGTCTAAGCTGAGTGTACATGTTTTTTCCTTAGGTATTAATCCCTTTTTCTTGCTATTACTCATACATTTAGACATAATTCCCATATTATACTTCACATTCACAGTTCTTTTTTTTTTTTTTTTTTTATTCTGCCTTTCCTGTTTCTTTTTTTATTGGAATGATGAAATTTCTCTTACTTTCTTTTTCCTTCTAGTGATTTGAAAGTTGTATTTTCAATTCCTATTCTTTCATAGTAAACATGAGATCTTTGAACATTTTAATATTTGGTATATTGTATCAAGTTCATATCTCAGTTCTCCTCTCAAACAGTAATTTTTTTGCTAGCTGCCATTGAGGTGACTCCGACTAATGGTGAACTTAGGTAACACAGAACTAAAGGTTGCCAGGTCCTGTGTCATCCTCACAAATGCCAGCAATTTAGATTCCATCATTATGGCTAATGTGCCAGTCCATCTCACCAAGGGTCTCCTACAGCCTTGTTGGCCTTCTTCTTCACCAACCATGATATTCTCCTCTAGGACTGATTAATCTCTCCTGATGACGTGTCCAAAGCAAGTGAATTGGACAGTATTCTCTTGTGATCTGTAAGGATTTAATTGGCTAATTTTGAGAAGTAAATCTCCAGGTCTTTCTTCCTAGTCTGTCTTAGTCTTGAAGCTCCATTGAAACCTGTCCACCATGGATAACCGTCTTGGTATTCAAAATACTGGTGGCCTAGCTTCCAGCATCATAGCAACATCCAAACCACCACAGTACAGCAAACTAAGAGACAGGCAGTGAGCTGAACAGCATATTGTTGTTGTTAGGTGTCATCAGATCAGTTCTAATTTATCGTGACCCTATATACAGCAGAACAAAACACTGGCCAGTCTTGTGCCATCCTCACACTTGTTACTATGCTAGAGCCCATTGTTGCAGCCACTGTGTCAATCCATCTCGCTGAGGGTCTTCCTCTTTTTCACTTTCTACTTTACCAAGCATAATGTCCTTCTCCAGGGCCTGGTCTCCCCTGATAACATGTCCAAAGTATCTGAGACAAACACTCACCATGTGTACTTGTAACGAATATTCCAGGTGTACTTCTTACAAGACAGACTTGTTTGTTCTTCTGGCAGTCTGTGGTATATTCGATATTGTTCACCAACACCATAATTCAAAGACAGAATTTCTTCTTCGGTTTCTCTTATTCATTGTCCAGCTTTCACATGCATATGAGGCATTTGAAAATGTCATGGCTTGTGTCAGGCACACCTTAGCCTTCAGAGTGACATCTGTGCTTGTCACCAGCTTAAAGAGTTCTTTTGCAGCAGATTTGCAATACATCATTTGATTCCTTGATTGCTGCTTCCATGAGCATGGACTGGGGAACCAAATAAAATGAGATCCTTGATAACTTCAATCTTTTCTCTGTTTATCTTGATGTTGCTTATTGGTCCAGTTGTGAAGATTTTTGTTTTTTTTATGTTGAGGTGCAACCCATACTGAAGGTTGTAGTCTTTGATATTCACCGCTAAGTGCTTCAGGTCCTCTTCACTTTCACCAAGTTTGTGTTATCTGTATATCTTAGGTTGTTAATGAATCTTCCTCTAAACCTAATGCCACGTTCTTCTTCATAGAGTGCAGCTTTTTGGATTATTTGCTCAGCATACAGATTGAATAAATGTGATGAAAGGGTAGAATCCTGACACAAACTATTCCTGATTTTAAACCACATAGTACCCCTTATTCTCTCTGAAAAACTGCCTCTTGGTCTATGTACAGGTTTCACATGAGCAAACTTAAGTGTTCTAGAATTGCCGTTCTTTGAAGTGTTACCCATAATTTGTTATGATTCACACAGTATAATGCCATTTCATAGTCAATAAAACGGATGGAAACATCTTTCTGGTATTCTGGTATTCTCTGCTTTCAGCCCAGATCCATCAGACATCAGCACTGATATTCTTCATTCCATATCCTCTTCTGAATCTGACTTGAATTTCTGTTGCAACTTCTTTTTAATGATCTTCAGCAAAATTTTACAGGGTTTTGATATTAATGATATTGTTTGATAGTTTCTGAATTTTGTTGAATCACTTTCTTTGGAATGTGCACAAACATGGATCTCTTCCAATCGGTTGGCTAAATTATTCAGCATAGACGATTGAGCACCTCCAGTGCTGCATGTGTTTGTTGAAACATCTCAATTGGTACCTGTCAGTTCTTGGAGTCTTGTTTTTTGCCAATGCCTTCAGTGAAGCGTGGACTTCTTCCTTCAATACCATCAGTTCTTGATGACATGCTGCCTCCTGAAATGGTTGAACATCGACCCATGTTTGTTTGTTTGTTTGTTTTGTACAGTGACCCTGTGTATTCTTTCCATCTTATTTTGATGCTTCCTGTGTTGTTCAATATTTTGCCCGTACAATCCTTCACTACTGCATGTCGAGGCTTGGATTTTTTCTTCAGTTCCTTTAGCTTGAGAGATGCCAAGCATGTTCTTCCCTTTTGTTTTTCTAACGCCAAGTCTTTGCACATGTCATTATCATACTTTGTCTTCTTGAGCCGCCCTTTGTAAATCTTCTCTTCAGCTCTTCTACTTCATCATTTCTTTCATTTGCTTTAGCTACTTTACGTTTAAGAGCAAGTTTCAGAGTGTCTCTGACATTCATTTTGGTCTTTTCTTTCAGTATAAGGGCTGTATTTGAGGGTACCATCATTTTTATAACTTGCAAGTATCCTCTGTCAGGGCAGTTATTGACTGTAGCTTCACACCATCTAGTTCTTCTGGTTTCAGGCTGATGGAGTCCCTGGTTTATGTGGCCATTAAGGGAAGACCTGTTATTCAAGGAATTATACTTAGAGCAAAATTTGTATATTTATGTATAATTTAAAACTTCTCCTTTAAAATTGCCTTTCCCTGAACAGAAAGCTCTCACCATGTCATTATGAGAAATACTCTTTCAGTGTGAGGCAGAAAGAGATGTCCATATTTGGGAGTCCGATGGTACAAATCTCAGTAGCCAAGACACAACCACATCAACTGTGTGTGTGTGTGGGTTGTATATGTCAACATAAGAGTCTGTATTTTTCTGAGTGTGAAGGTAGGATTGGCGAGTCAAGGAAGAAAGAGATGGAAGCATCTTGGGAGTGGAGTGCAAGCTCCGTGACAGAAGTTGCAGCAGGGGATCTCTCAAGAGGGTTTTAGAGGCCAGTTAGAAACCTAGGAAGCAAAAGGAAATAGGGCCAGTGGAGGGCAGCACTACAGTAGTGGTGGGGGGTAGCAAAAATAATGGTAGTGGAGAGGGCAACAAAACTGCCCTGAAAGGAGTGGCAAATTAAAGATCCTAGACAAAATTCAGGTTAAGAAAAGTAGGAATGTAAAAAAATTCTATAGCTCTCTTTGCTGTGAGGGTTTTTTAGGCCCTTCGGGAGATGTGGGGAGAAGACATAGGAGAAGGAAAGTTCCTGAATCTAGGGGAGGAGTCTGCAAGCCATCTTCTGCCCTCAATGATGTGGGCTCTGGGCTCCTTCAACTTCTCACTCCCAGAACCTCCTGAGATATTTTCTTAATTCTTCACATAGTACATTAGTATCATGTCATTAGAAAATATAATAAAGTACGCTTCTCTCTCTAACCACCCTTTGCCCCATCCTATACTCTCTGCCCTAGTTGTCCACTGGCTTCCTTCCTTTCCACCAGGTACAGATCCTGAACAACAGAGTGCCTCGTCTGCACCTGTTCTGGAAAGCTCTCAAACTCCCAATGAATTCTGTAGCTTGATCCCTCACTTATTCCTACATTTCTTGTTGATATAAGAATTTGGTTAATTGTCCACCAAATGACAGGAAATGCTTTCTCAGGACGCTCCTCCTTATGACCTTATCCATTCCCAATTCCTTCATCTTGTCCTATCATGGCTGTCTTTTCTGGTGGAAACCAGACCCTTTGTTCCGTAACACACATCAATCTGGGACAATTTTTCCTCTCACCCTTATCTAGAGTCTTAGAGAAAGGCCTCTTCCTTCTGTATCACTGTTTCATCCTCTCTGGGTGAAGATGTCCAATCATAATGATGTTCTGAAGGATCTTTATCTCTTTTCCCAGTTCTTCATGATGCATGACCGTTTGGTGACTTGGGGACCCCGGTTTAGTCCAGAATTTCTGTGATAGAGTAGTTCCAGGTGCTCTCCCACAGGATCTCAGATCGACACCCTCTCCAAAAGAGTAGATGAGATCAGCATGAACGGCATGGCTTCCATAACCCTGTGTGACATCATTCCTGACATTGCTCAGTTCCATGGGCCCACTTTAAATAGAAACACAGCAAAAAGAAAAATATGAAACAGTTCAAGTAGGAGCTTGAATACTGCCAGTCCCAGACTGGGAAAAGGGGGCTTAGATATAAAAAAGGAATTGCAACTTTTCTCTGCACTCCATGTCGTTACTATCCCTTGGTGGGGAGAGAGAGAGTACAGGGAATCGTTACAGTGTGACCAGGAGTTGATTTCTCCAAAAATTCTCATTTGACTCTCTTGGAATCATGTCTCTCCAACCCTGGTCATACAATGTCCGCTCTGAACACCTCTCAGGTCTCCTTAGCCTCTGAGGCTTCACACAGGCTCTTCCCCGTGACTAGAAGATTTTCTCTCCCATCCCAGCTGATAGCCTACTCTCTGGTGAAGCATGGTGGTTAAGAGAACTGGCCCCATTGGAACAGATTGGGCTTATAAGCTCACCATAAAATGCTAAGACTCAGGAATTTGTGGTCAGCCAGAATGGGAAGTTTAGGAGTTGACTTGGGGAAAGTCCATGACCTCTGCATCTTCCAGGCTCTGTTTTCACTCTGGAGCCCATATAGAAAAGGAGCTGGTAAATGGAGACAGATTTGAGGAAGCAGTTAAGAACATTGGGGTGGTGATGACTTCTCAGAGGAAAATAAAAGTTTCAACAGGGAAATGCTAGGGTCTACTCTTGTATGACTCCAAACTATAAATAGGAATGAGTGGTTGGAAAACAGTAGAACAAAAGATGATCTGCACCTGGTCACAAATGTTTCAAATGCCTCAGTGGCTTCAGCCTGTCTCCTCAGACTTCTCTCTGGAGAAGACATGGGGCTTCCTGGACCCGGGCCTTTTGTCACCCCTTAACTATCCAATCATATTCCCAACTGGGTTCAGGCATCACTTCCTGGTTTTGCTCTTCCCTAAATATCCTCCTGGTAGATTTGTTCACTTCTTGCTCCCTACTCCATTGTACCTGCAAAACCCTTTACCACAGCATAAAACACAATTGCATTTACTTATTGTGGTTGATGTAAGAAGTGTCTACACATTCATCCTCTCTCTGTGCCCATGCCTTCTATGAGACTCTGGAGCGCCTTTCATTAGCAGTAGGAGTCTTTCTCCATCCCTTAGTTGGGGCTGACATTATTGTTTTGGACATTGGGATGGTAGAAAACCTGATAAAATGAGAGAGTTGAAAGACTTTACATTGAGACTTCCCTTTTGTTGCTCTTAAACCCTGAGGACTCATGGGAACATCCTCATGCCAGCCTGCTAGATGATGGAAGACCAATGGAGGGAGGATCTAGCGGTTTCACTGACTTGATGTTATGAACTGGCTCCCAGCTACCTGGAAGCAAATTGTAGACACATGAGGAAGCCATGTTGTGAGCCACTGAGGCTGGCGCAGATCAGAAGAGCTCCAAACTGACAACTTGAAAAATTGTGAGCTGGTAAATTGTTGCTCTTTTAAGACACGACGATTTGGGGTCATTTGTTACACAGCAATACATGACTGATACAACTATTAACTTGGCTGTTTCTCTCACCGGGCATTGAGGGAAATTCTCTGAGTCATTTCATCATCAAGAGCAACTGCCATAGGGTCTCACATATAGCTCTTGTAGTGTAAATGTTTGCTGACTTCATGGATGAATGAATAATATGAATTGTAAGTGTGAATCAGCACAAATTCATGTGTACAAGAAAACTTGATATTTCTTTAAATAAACTGAATTCCAACTCAGGTCTCGGCTTACAAAATTGGGGTAAAATTTTAACCTTACTTCTTTGTAGGGGTATATTTGGTGTTGGTTTATTTTCTGGGTATCCCGGGGTCTAAAGAAGGACCAAGGTTTGGAGATCTTTCACACACCCATCGCCTCAGCCTATGTGGGTGATCTCTTTAGAAGCATTGTCTCTGCTGCTTCCATTCCCAGATGGAGCATGAGAACCTTGGCAGGGCTGGGAACACCGTAACGTGGTTTGTCTACTTGTGTGCCTGCATTACCCTTTGAGGTGCTGCCACCTAGCCCAGGGCATTATCAAGAAGCAGGCCTCACCCCTTCCCAATGTGTAGGTCTCTGCTGTCTGACCCCCACTCTTCCCCTGGGTTCCAGTTCACTCAGTGTGATTACTGCAATGAGCTGAGACTGTTCCAACAGACTCTTCAGAGTCTCGAAGTTTCAGGGCTTTAACTCTGTGAGTCCAATTACCTCTTTGAAATGAGGTAGGGAAGGTTGAAAAACATAGGAAGATTTAATTTTGAATTTAATGTTTCAATAAAATTTCTTGCCATGTATTTTCAAATGGTTCTGCCTAACAATTCCCTCTGTCCTCTTACAAGATGCAGGAGTATAAAGAGGGAATGTTTGTCGTGTCATAATCTCCAGAAGGATGCAAAGTGCACATGGGGTCCATTCCCCCCGATGCTCACACTTGAGCACCACACCCACATGGAAATCTTTCCAAGTGTTACTGAGTCCCTCACACATCCACAGTGAACAAATCCTGTGCCTACTAGGTGTCCTAGGTCCCAATGGAGGGCCCTGAGTCATCTGCCTGGCAGGCTGAATCTCTGCCATTGGCTGAGTCTTGTCACCAGGCCCATCATAAGCTCCGCCCGCTCTTCCGGTGGGGGGCACTGTCTCCACGGTGATGGCAAAGAAGCCTTAGTTCCGCCCACCTGGCCTTCACTTCACCTCCCTGGCCTGCTGACCCTCACTCAGACCTCTGTGTTGATCAAAATGAATGTCCACCAGTGGCCAGGTGTCAGCATCTGGGATAAAGGATTCGGGACCTTGCCTGGGGCAGAAGGCAGCCTAGGTCTGCGGGTACCTGGAAGTCTAGTGACTTGTGACGCTGCTGCCAGTGACTCCCACTCTCACATATCCCCTGGTGGCAGAATGATAGTGATGGGTGGAGAAACATGGCTCCGGAGCACATGTTAAATGGGGCACTGGCCAAAGGCCAGGGCCAGTAGTGGACGTCGTGGAGCTGAATGGCGAGCCAGTGAAGGGCCCAAGGATTTCTCCTGTATGTGGCAAACAGGTCATCCGTGTCCCCACGTCCGTAAACCATGGGACTGCTGGGGCCCAGGCTGTCATGATTTCGGCCTTGCCTTTGCAGCCCGGCCTCATACGCAGCCTTGCACCGGAGGCTTTGACATGTAGACAGCAAAGCTTTGGAAAATGGCAGTGTCTAATCCATTTCCCTGGCATCAGCCTTTTTGAGCAGCGTGCTTTGTTTCCTAGTAGGATAAGGCCCTGACGGAGAAAGGAGGGATAATGTGTGCAGGAAAGGTGTGTGCTGAGAGGGTGACGACGTTGAGACCAGTTTGGGATCTTTACTCCCAGGAAAGGCCCCTGGCAGGTGTGGGTCAATGTTCTCTGCCCATCTGAGTTGGCGGGGGGGATGTTTTCACCCAACAAAGCAGCAGCAGAATTATTCGTCGCCGGAGAGGTTGCATCTGCCCACAAGCTCCACCTGGCCAGGGTCCGCCCCTACTGTATTGCCCGTGTCAATCAACAGAAGCTGAGACCTTCCAGAGAGACTACCTGCTATTGTCCACCCACGGGGAAGCGGTCCAGCCAGAAGCCTCCCCCGTTTCATCTCCAGGTTCTCTCTCAGGCCCCTCATACTTGTGATGTGTCTCAGGGGTAGAACGAAGAGATTTCTCTGAATGAACACATCCAGAGAGGGGCCATAGATGCTGAGGAAGGGCGCCTTGCCTACTGCTATCCTAGCATAAGTGGAAAAGAGGTACCTGCCTGCTGTCCCAGCGTGTCGAACGTGTCCACATCAGGGGTTGCCTACTGTGAAGTTATTCCCTGGGTGTCCTCGGTTTTTTGGCCAAAGACACAAGGGGCCGTTGTGTGTCCATGGGTACAATGGAGGGCTCTGCGAAACTGGCCGGTTAGGCTGGACCTCTCCTATTGGCTCAGTGTTTGTGACCCGTCCGCGTCAGAAGTTCCGGCCAGCCTTCCAGTGGCTGTCTCCGTGGTGATTGGGAAAGAAGCCTTAGGCTCCGCACTCAGCCTTCAGCTGGCCTACCTGGCCTGTTTACCCTCATCTAGACCGCTGTGTGGATGAAAGAAAGGATGTCGGCCAGTGACCACGTGTCCTCATTTCCTTTGAAGGATGAGGCTCCTTGCCTGGGCAGAAGACAGCCAAGGTCAGCCTGAGCCTAGACACCTAGTGACCTGTGACACTGCAGCCAGTGACAGATGTTGATTTCCACGCTCAGGTATCCGCAGGTGGCGGATTGAGAGTGGTCGGAGGAGAAGTGTCACTAGAGATCACACACTCAAGAGGGCACGGGCCAAAGGTCACGGAAAACAGCTGAGGTCGTGGAGCTCTAGCGGAGCCAGTCTGGGGCCGAGGCCTCCCTCCTGTACGTGGCAAATAGGTGCCACCGTCGGCAGAGTATGGCGCCATCCGCAGACTCTGGACTGCTGGGGCCCTGGATGCCCGGATTTCAGCCTTGTCTCTGGAGAAGTGACGGGCATGCAGTGTGCCACCAGGGGCTGTGGCCCAGCAGAAGCAAAATCTTGAAAATAGGGGCTTCTGTTGACTTTGCCTGTGCTCTCCTTTGTCTGAGTGACATCCTGTGTATCCTAGCAGGAGAAGACATTTGTGGAAAGAGGCGAACTTCTTGTGTGCAGGCAAAGTGTGTGCTGAGATGATGAGTCCCTGGAGACCAGGGTGGACTCTTCAGACCCAGGATAGGCCTCTGGCAGGTCCCTGTCAATGTTTTCTGCCCATGGCACTCACCAGGTATCTGCATACAATGTAGCAGTGGAATTAGTAGTCTCCGGAGAGGCTGCCACATGTCAGCAAGCTTCACCTGGCCAGGGTCCGCCGGTGATATAGCTCCCCAATCAATCACTACTCTCTAGACCTTCCAGAGAGACTAGCAGATCTTCTCTTCCCATGGGCAACCAGTACAGCCAGAGACCTTACCCCTTTGCTCTTTCGTCTCTAGGCCCTCTGTCAGGCACTCCAAGCTGTGAAGTGACTCAGGGGGAGAAGGAAAGAGATTTCAGAGAATGAACACATCCAGAGAGAGACAGAGAGAGAGAGGCAAGAGATGCTGAGTGGGGATGCCTTGTGTACTGATATCCTCAGGAAAGTGGGAAAGAGGTACCTGGCCTGCTCTGCCACTGCCCTGAACCAGTCCGCACCAGGGGCTCCCTTGTGCCTACGTAGCCTTTCCCAGGGTGTGCTCCAACCCTGTGGCCACTTGGTGCCATAGGTCAGAATGGAGGGCCCAGTGTCATCTGCCTGGCGGGCCGGATCTCTGCCATTGGCTGAGTCTTGTCACCAGGCCCATCAAAACCTCCCCCCACTCTTGCGGTGGGGGGACTGTCTCGATTGGGATGGCAAAGAAGCCTTAGCCCCACCCACCTGGCCTTGACTTCACCTGCCTGGCCTGCTGACCCTCACTCAGACCTCTGTGTTGATGAAAATGAATGTCCGCCAGTGGCCAGGTGTCAGCATCTGGGTTAAAGGATTCGGGACCTTGCCTGGGGCAGAAGGCAGCCTAGGTCAGCGGGTAGCTGGAAGTCTAGTGACTTGTGACACTGCTGCCAGTGACAAATGGTGACTCCCACACTCACATATCCCCTGGTGGCAGAATGATAGTGATGGGTGGAGAAACATCGCTCCGGAGCACACGTTCAATGTGGCACCGGCCAAAGGCCAGGGACAGTAGTGGACGTTGTGGAGCTGAATGGCGAGCCAGTCAAGGGCCCAAGGATTCTTCCTGTATGTGGCAAAGTGGCGACCCCTGTCCCCACGTCCATGAACCATTGGACCGCTGGGGCCCAGTCTGCCAGGATTTCGGCCTTGCCTTCGGAGCCCGGCCGCGTACGCGGCCTTGCAGCGGAGGTGGGGACATGTAGACAGCAAAAACTTGGAAAACGGCAGTGTCTCCTCGATTTTCCTGGCATCAGCCTTTTTGAGCGGCATGCTTTTTTTCCTAGTAGGATAGGGCACTGACGGAGAAAGGCAGGATTATGTGTGCAGGAAAGGTGTGTGCTGAGAGGGTGACGACGTTGAGACCAGGTTGGGATCTTTAGTCCCAGGAAAGGCCCCTGGCAGGTGTGGGTCAATGTTCTCTGCCCATCCCAGGTGGCGGGGGTAGGTTTTCACCATACAAAGCAGGAGCGGAAGCATTCGTCACCTCAGAGGTTGCATCTGCCCACAAGCTCCACCTGGCCGTGGTCCGCCCCTACTGTATTGCCATGTGAATCAGTAGAAGCTAAGACCTTCCAGAGAGACTACCTGCTATTGTCTAGCCACGGGGAAGGGGTACAGCCAGAAGCCTACCCCATTTCATCTCCAGGCTCTCTCTCAGGCCCCTCATACTTGTGATGTGTCTCAGGGGTAGAATGAAGAGATTTCTCTGAATGAACACATCCAGAGAGGGGCCACAGATGCTGAGGAAGGGCGCCTTGCCTACCGATATCCTAGTGTAAGTGGAAGAGTGGTACCTGCCTGCTGTCCCAGGGTGTCGAACGTGTCCGCATCAGGGTTTGGCTACTGTGAAGTTATTCCCTGTGTGCCCTGGATTTTGTGGCCAAAGACACAAGGGGCTGTTGCGTGTCCTTGGGTAAAATGGAGGGCTCTGCGGAACTGGCCGGTTAGGCTGGACCTCTCCTATTGGCTCAGTGTTTGTGACCCGTCCCCGTCAGAAGTTCGGGCCAGCCTTCCGGTGGCTGTCTCCGAGCTGATTGGGAACGAAGCCTTAGGCCCCGCACTCAGCCTTCACCGGGCCGACCTGGCCTCTTTACCCTCATCTAGACTGCTGTGTGGATGAAAGACAGGATATCGGCCAGTGACCACGTGTCCTCATTTCCTTTGAAGGATTAAGCTCCTTGTCTGGGCAGAAGACAGCTAAGGTCAGCCTGAACCGAGACACCTAGTGACCTGTGACACTGCAGCCAGTGATAGATGTTGATGTCCACGCTCAGGTATCCGCAGGTAGCGGATTAAATGTGGTCAGAGGGGAAGCGTATCTAGGGATCACACACGGTCGAAGGCACAGGCCAAGGTCAGGGCAAGTAGCTAAGGTCTTGGAGCTCTAGCAGAGCCAGTCTAGGGCCCAGTCCTCCCTCCTGTACGTGGCAAAGAGGTGATCCCTATGCCGTCATCCACAGACTCTGGACTGCTGGGGCCCTGGATGCTCTGATTTCGGCCTTGCCTTCGGAGAAGTGACGCACATGCAGTATGCCACCGGAGGTTGCCTATTATTGCTGCAGGAATCTCTGTTCGGGCCTGCTTTTGCTTGCGTGTCTCTCCATTCGGGCCTATTATTGAATGCGGGACTCTCTGTTCGGGACTATTCTCACCTGCTGAACTCTCCGTTCGGACCTAATCTTGCCTGTTTGAGTCTCCTTTCGGGTCTCCTCTTCCATGCAGGACTCCTCTATTAGACCGTTTTGTACCTACGGAGCTCGTTTATTTGGTTCTGTTCTAGCCTGCGGAGCTCTGCTATTCGGGCCTGTTCGTGCGTGCATGGCCTCGCTACTCGGGCCAGAGCATACGTGCAGGGCTGCGCTACACGGTGTGTTCGTTCGTGGCCGGCTCTTTTACTCGGACCTGTTCCTTAGTGTGGGGCTTCTCTATTCAGGCCTGTTCTTGCTGTGGGACTCTGTTCAGGCCTATTCTTGCCTGTGGGGCTCCTGTATTCAGGCCTATTGTGGCCTACGGGATTCTCCATTCTTTGCTGTTCTGGCCTGAGGGACTATCCGTTCGGACCTATTCTCGCCTGCGAGAGTCTCCGTTCGGACTATTCTGAACTGCGGGACTCTCCGTTCGGGCCTATTCTTGATAGCGGGACTCTACTCTGGCCTATCCTTGCTTGCGGGACTCTGTTAGAGCCTATGCTTGCCAGCAGGAATCTCCGTTCGGGCCTATTCTGGCCCGCGGGACTCTCCGTTCAGGCCTGTTCTCACCTGCGGGACTCGCCGTTCGGGTCTTTCCTCGCCTGCCAGACTCTTTGTTCAGGCCTTTCTGGCCATCGGGACTGTCCGATCAGGTCTATTCTTGCCTGCAGGACTCTCCGTTCGGGCCTATGCTGGCCTGCGGGATTCTCAGTTTGGGCGTATTCTCACCTACGTGACTTCTCTTCGGCCCTATTCTGGCCTGCGGGACTCTCCGTTCGGGCCTATTCTCGCCTACCGGACTCTGTTCGGGCCTCTTCTTGCCTGCACGGCTCCTCTACTCGTGCCTATTCTTGCCTTCAGGACTCTGTTCAGGCCTCTTCTTGCCTGCACGACTGCTCTACTCGTGCCTATTCTTGCCTTCAGGACTCTGTTTGGGCCTATTCTTGCCTGTGGGGCTCCTCTATTCAGGCCTATTCTGGCTGCAGGACTCTCCGTTCGAGCCTATTCTTGCCTGCGGAACTCTGTTCAGGCCTGTTCTTGCCTGCGGGGATCCCTTTTTCGGGCCTATTCTTGCCTGCGGGAATCTCAGTTTGGGCCTATTCTGACCTGCGGGACTCTCCTTACGGGCAATTCAGGCCTGCGGGACTCTCCGTTCAGGTCTATTCTTGCCTGCAGGACTCTCTGTTTGGGCCTATGCTGGCCTGTGGGATTCTCAGTTTGGGAGTATTCTCGCCGGCGTGACTTCTCTTCGGGTCTATTCTGGACGGGGGACTCTCCATTCGTTCCTATTCTGGCCTGCGGGACTCTCTGTTCGGGCCTTTCTGGCCTGCGGGACTCTCTGTTCGGGCCTATTCTTGCGAGCAGAACTCTACTCGGCCCTCATGTTGCCTACAGGGTTCCTCTGTTTGGGCCTATTCTTGCCTGTGGGACTCTCCGTTCGGGCCTATTATGGCCTACCGGACTCTGTTCGGGCATATGCTTGCCTGCACGGCTTCTCTACTCAGGACTATTGCCTCCGGGACTTTTTTTCGGGGCTATTCTTCCCTCCGGAAATCTCCGTTCGGGCCTATTCTGGCGTGCGGGACACTCCATTCATACCTATTCTTGCCTGCTGGACTCTCTTTCGGACCTAATCTTGCCTGAGGAGTGCCCCTTTTCAGGCCTATTCTTGCATGCAGGACTCTGTTCAGGCCTATTCTTGCCTGTGGGACTCCTCTATTCGGGCCTATTCTTGCTGCGGGACTCTCCATTCTGGCCTATTCTGGCGTGCAGGACTCTCCATTCGGGCCTTTTCTTAACTACGGGACTCTCTGGGCCTATTCTCACCTGCGGGACTCTCCGTTCTTTATTATTCTTGGCTGCGGGAGTCTCCTTTCGGGCCTCCTCTTTCTTGTGGGGGTCCTCTATTCGGTAGTGTTTGTGCCTATGGAGCTCCGTTATTCAGGCCTTATCGAGCCTGCAGAGCTCCGCTATTTGGGCCTGTTCGTGTGTACATGGCTTCTCTATTCGGGCCTGTTCATGCATACGGGTCTTCGGTATTCGGTCCTGTTCGTGCTTGCGGGGCTCCGCTATTCGGGCCTATTCCCTGTGCGACTCTGGTCGGGCCTATTCTTGCCTGCGTGGCTCCTGTACTCGGGCCTATTCTTGCCTTCGGGTCTCTCTGTTCGGGCCTAATCTTACCTCCGGAGCTCCTCTTTTTGGGCCTATTACTGCCCATGGGACTGTGTTTGGGCCTATTCTTGCCTGCGGAGCTCCTCTATTCGGTCCTATACTTCCTGCTGGACTCTGGGCCTATTCTTGCCTGCGGGAATCTCCGTTCGGGTCTATTGTTGCCTGCAGCACACTCCAGGCCTATTCTTGCCTGCAGGACTCTCCGTTCGTGCCTCTTCTTGCCTGCGGGACTCTATTCGGACCTATTCTTGCCTGTGCGGCTCCTCTATTAGGGCCTATTTTTGCCTGCGGGACTCTGGTCGGGCCTGTTCTTGCCTTTGGGACTCTCCGTTCGGGCGTATTCTTGCCTGCTGGACTCTCTTCAGGCCTGATCTTGCCTGCGGGGCTCCTCTATTCAGGCCTATTTTTGCCTGCTGGACTCTCTTCGGACCTATCAGGCCTGGGGGACTCTTCGTTCTGGCCTATTCTCCCCTGCGGGGCTCTCCATTTGGACCTATTCTTCCCTGCGGGACTCTCTGTTGGAGCCTATTCTTGCCTGCGATACTCTTCGGTCGGGCCTATTCTTCCCTGCGGAACTCTGTTCAGGCTTATTGTTGCCTGCGGGGCTCCTCTATTCTGGTCTATTCCTGCCTTCAGGAATCTCCATTCGGGCCTATTCTAGCCTGCGGGACCCTCCATCCGGGACTATTCTTACCTGCGGAATTCTCCATTCAGGCCTAATCTTGACTGCAGGAGTGTGCTTTGGGGCCTCCTCTTGCCTGCGGGGGTCCTCTATTCGGGCCTGTTCGTGCCTATGGAGCTCAATTATTCAGGTTTGTTCGAGCCTACGGAGCTCCGCTATTCGGGCCTGTTTGTGCGTGCGGGGCTCCACTATTCGGGCCTGTTCATGAATACAGAATGTAGAATATAGAATATAGAACATAGGTTATACAATACAGAAAAATATACTCTATAGAAAAATAATATAGAGAGCAGAAATTTTAATGTACAATATAGAATACAGAGTATGGAATATAGAACCTAGAATATGGAAAAATATGGAAATAGAATATAAATGAATATAAAACATAGAGGAATATACAATTTAGAATGTAGAATATAGAATATAAAATACAGAATATAGAATATAGAAGAATTTAGGACATAGAATATTGACTATAGAATAAAGAGGAATATAGTATATAAAAGAACATAGAACATACAAGATACAATAGAGAATACAAAAGAAAAAAGAACATAGAGTATAGAAGAATATGGAATATGGAAAATAGGAGAATGTAGAATATAACTATAGAAGAATATAAAATATTGAAAAACAGAATACAGAATATAGGAAAACAGAGCATAAATTTAGAATATAGAAGATATAGGATATAGAACGCAAAATATAGAAGAATAAAGAACATAGATGACAGACTACAGAATATAGAAGACAAGTAGAAGAAAACAGAATATTGACAAATAGGGAATATAGGGTATAAGACATACACTATTGAAGAATAGAGAATAAAGTAGAAGAATATAGATTACAAAATACAGAAGAATATAGAATGTAGAATAGAGAATAGAATATTAGATTACAGAAGAGTATAGACTATAGAGATTAGAAGGTAGAATATACAGTAAAAAATATAGAATATAGAATTCAGAAAAATTTAGAATATAAAATGTAGACTATAGAATATAGAAGAAAAAGGAAAGTAGAATGGAGAAGGGACAACACAGAATATGGAATAGAGAATAGAGAAGAATAAACAATTTTGAAAAACAGAATATAGAATGTAGACTAGAATATTGAATATAGAATTTAGAATGTACAATATAGAACATAGCAGAAAGAAGAATATAGAATGTAGCATAAGAATGTAGAAGAGTATAGAATACAGAACATAGAAAAATATAGAATATAGAATGCAGAATATAGAATATGGAATATAGAATCTAGAATACAGAAGAATATAGGATATAAAAAATATAGAATATACAACATAGAATATAGAATACAGAGTATGGAATAGAGAATATAGAAAAATATAGAATAGAGATAAATATAGAATATAGAAGAGTATGTACAAAGTAGAACGCAGAATTTTGAATATAAAATATAGAATAAAGAACATAGAATATGGAAGAATATAGAATATTCTGGAATATAGAATGTAGAATTAAATATAGGATATAGAAGATGGAATATAAGAGAATGTAGAATATAGTTTACAGAATATGGAATATAGAATACGGAAAATTATAAAAAATAGAATAGAGACAGCAACATTGAATATAGAATACAGAGAATGGGATATAGAAAAACATAGAATTTAGAATATAGAATAAGAAATACACAATATAGAGAATATACATTACAGAATATAGATTATGGAATATAGAATGTAAAAAAGAGAATATACAATATAGAATATATGATACAGACCATAGAAGAATATAGAGTATAGAATGTAGAATATAGAATACAGAAAATTGTATGGGAAAATATAGAATATAGAAAAAAACATTGAATATAGAACACAGAGTATGGAAAACGGAATATAGAAAATATAGAGTATAGAAAAATATAGAATATACAATGTAGAATACAAAATATAGAACATAAAATAAAGTATAAAGAACACAGAATACAGAAGAATATAGATTATAGAATATAGAAGATAATGGAATATAGAATATACAATATAGAAGAATATAAAATAGAGAATATAGAAGAATATTGAATATAGAAGGAAGAATGTAGAATATGGAATATAGAATAGAGAAGAATATAGTATATAGAAAATATAGAGTATGGAAGAACATAGAACAAAATTTTGAATGTAGAATATAGAATACAGAACATAGAATATAGAAGAATTTAAAATATAAAATATTTAATATAGAAGAATATTGTATGTAGAAAAATATAGAACATCCAATATAGAATACAGAGTATGGATTATAGAATATACAAAAATGTAGAATATAGAAGAATAGATTATAGAATAAAGAGAATTTAAAATATAGAATATAAAATATGGAACATAGAACACTGAAGATAGAATACAGAATATAAAAGAACTTTGAAAATAGAAGAATATAGTGTATAGAGGATTTGGAATAAAGAAGATAGAATATAAATTACAGAAGAATATAGCATAAATAATACAGAATATAGAAGAAAATAAAATATATATTTAGAATATAGAATACAGAAGAATATAAAAGGTACAACGTAGAATACAGAATATAGAATGCAAAATATAGAATGAAGAATTTAGGAGAATAGAACATAGAATTTAGAATAAGGAATATCAAATATAGAATATGGAATATAGAATATAGAAGGATATAGTATATAGAAGAATATTGAACATGGAACAGAAGATAGAAAACAGACTGTAAAAGAATACAGAAAATAGTAGAATATGTAATATATGAGAATATGTATCAGAAGAATATAAACAAGAATATAGATTATAGAATATACATTACAGAAGAATATAGAAGAATATCGAATATAAATTTAGAATATAGAAGAATATGGAATATACAAGGCTATAGATAATACAAGAAAAAGAATATAGTAGAAGATAGAATACAGAATATGGAAGAGTAGAGAATATAGAATTAGAATATAGACTACAGAAGAATATAGAATATACATTATAGAAGAATATACACAATAGAAGACTATACAATACAGAATATAGATTACAGAAGAACATAGAATACAGAATTTAGAATATAGACAGTAGAATGCAGAATACAGAATAGAATAAAGACTATAGAATACAGAGTATAGAATATAGAAAATTATGGAAAGTAGAATAAAATATAGAAGAATATAGAATTTAGAATAGGGGACATAGAATATACCATACAGAAAAATATAGTACATAGAAAAATAATATAGAACTTTGAATATACAATATAGAATACAGAGTATGGAATATAGAACCTAGAATATGGAAAAATATAGAAAGAGAATATAAAAGAATATAGAACATAGAAGAATATAAAATTTAGAATGTAGAATATAGAAGAATTTAGAACGTAGAGTATACAATATGAACTATAGAATATAGAGGAATATAGTATATAGAAGAACATAGAACAAAATAACATAAAAGAAAATAGATTATAGAAGAATATAGAATATGGAAAATAGGTGAATGTAGAATATAATTATAGAAGAATATAAAATATTGAAAAATATAGAATACAGAATATAGGAAAACATAGAGCATAAATTTAGAATATAGAAGATATAAGGTATAGAATGCAGAATATAGAAGAATAAAGAGTATAGATGACAGACTACAGAATATAGAAGACAGAAAGTAGCAGAAAACAATATTGACAAATAGGGAATATAAGAATAGAGAATAAAGTAGAAGAATATAGATTACAAAATATAGAAGAATATAGAATGTAGAATAGAATATAAGAAAATATTAGATTACAGAAGAATATAGAATATAGAGATAAGAAGGTAGAATATACACTAAAAATATAGAATATAGAAGAATATACAACTCAAAAAAATTTAGAATATAAAATGTAGAATATAGAACATAGAAGAAAATGGAATGTAGAATGGAGAACATAGAATATGGAATAGAGAATAGAGAAGAATAAAGAATATTGAAAAGTTTAGAATATAGAATGTAGACTGTAGAATATTGAATATAGAATGTACAATGTACAATACAGCAGAAGAATATAGATTATAACAAAAGAATATAGAATGTAGAATAAAATGTAGAAGAGTATAGAATACAGAACATAGAAGAATATAGAATGCAGAATATAGAATATAGAATGTAGAATACAGAAGAATATAGGATAAAAAACTATAGAATATACAACATAGAATATAGAATACAGAGTATGGAATATAGAATACAGAAAAATATAGAGATATAGAATAGAGTATGTACAAAGTAGAATATAGAATAAAGAACATAGAATATAGATAAGAATATTCTGGAATAAAGTAGAATTAAATATAGGAAATAAAGGATGGAATATAAGAGAATATAGAATGTAGAATATAGTTTACAGAATATGCAAAATGGAATAGAGATGACAGAAAATTATAAAAATATACAATATAGAATACATTAAATATAGAATACAGACAATAAAATATAGAACAATATAGAATTTAAAATATACAATGTAGAATACCAAATGTAGACTACAAAATATAGAATAAAAATACATAATATAGAGTATACATTATAGAATACAGAATATTATGGAATATAGAACGTAGGAAGTAAAAAATAATACAATATATAAGAACATATGATACTACAGAAGAATATAGAGTATAGGATGTAGAATAAAGAATACAGAAAATTGTATAAAATATAGAATATAGAAAAAGAACATAGTAATGAAGAATATAATAATGAAAAATATAACGAAGAATACAATAATGAAGAATGCAATAATGAACAATATAATAATGAAGAAGAATATAATGAAGACTAAAATAATGAAGAATATCATGATGAAGAATATCATAATGAAGAATATAATAATGAAGAATATAATAAAGTATATAATGAATGTAATAAAGAAGTATATAATAATGAAGAATATAATAAAGATGTATATAATGAAGAATATAATAAAGAAGTATATAATGAAGAATATAATAATGAAGAACGTAATAATGAAGAATATAAAAATGAAGAACATAATGCAGAATATAATAATTTAGAAGAAGATAATGAAGAATAAAAATGAAGAATATAATAAAAAATAATGTGGAGTATAATGATGAAGAATACATTGATGAAAGAGAATATAATAATGAAGACTAAAGTACTGAAGAATATGGTAATCAAGAATGTAATGAAGAATACAATAATGAAGAATGTAATAATGAGGAATGTAGTAATGAAGAATACAATAATGAAGAATATAATAATGAACATAATAATGAAGGATATAAAAATGAAGACAATAATAATGAAGAAAATAATGTAGAATATAATAATGAATACATTAATGAAGAATATAATAATGAATATAATGAAGAAGATAACAACGAATAATATAATGAAGAACATAATAAAAATAATATAATGAAGAATATAACAATGAAGAATATAATTTAGAAGAATAGTAAATGAAATATAATGAAGAATATGATAATGAAAAATATAATAAAGAAAAATATATTGAGGAAGATTATAATAATGAAGAACATAATAAGGATATAATAATAAAGAATATAATAATGAAGTATATAATCAAGAAGAATATATTAATGAAGAATATAATGATAAAAATACAATAATGAAGAATATAATAATGAATGTAGTAATGAAGGATACAATAATGAAGAATATAATAATGAAGTATATAATAGTGAAGAATATAATAAAGTATATAATAGTGAAGAATATAATAATGAAGAATATAATAGGGAGGGTATAATAATGAAGACGATACAAATGAAGAAAATAATAATGAAGACTAAAATAATGAAGAAGAGTATGCTAATGAATATAATGAAGAATATAATAATGAGAAAGAATGTAATAATGAATATAAAAAGGAAGAATATAATAATGAGGAATATAATTATGAAGAATATAATAAAGATATAATAATGAAGAATATACTAACGAAGATGAATATAACAATGAAGAATATAGTGAACATAATGAAGAATATAATAATGAAAAAGAATATAATAATGAAGAATGTTATAAGAAAGAAGAATAGAATGAAGAAGTATATAACTAGGAAGAACTTAAAAATGAAGAATATAATAATGCAGGATATAATAATGAAGCAGAATATAATAATATAATAGTGAAGAATATAATAATGAAGAATACAACAATGAATAATATAATAAGAATATAATAATGAAAAACAATTATGAAAAATATAATGAAGAATATATTGAATATAATAATGAAGAATATAACAATGAACAATATAATAATGAAGAATATAATGATGAATAATATAATAATGATGAATAATGTAGAATATAATAATGAAGCATATAATGAATATAATAATGAAGAACACATTAATGAAGAATAATAAAATAATGAATAAGAATATAACAATGAAGAATATACTAACGAAGAATATAATAACGAAGAAAATAATGAAGAATAAAATAATGAAAATAATGAAGAATATAATAATGAAGACTATAATAATGAAGCACAATATAATAATGAACAAGAATATAATAATGAAGAATAGTGAAGAATATAATATTGAAGAAGTATATAATGAAGAATATGATAATGAAGAATATAACAATGAAAAAATAATAGTCAAGAAGGTAATAATGAAGAATTTAATAATGAATATAATAATGAGGAATATAGTAATGAAGAATATAAGGTAGAATAAAATAATGAAGAATATAATAGTGTAGAATAAAATAATGAATATAATGATGAGGAATATAATAATGAAGAATATAAAGATGAAGAATATAATAATCAAGAATATAAGAAAGACTGTAAAAATGAAGAATATAATAATGAAGACTATTTTTTATAATAATGAAGCATATAATAATGAAGAATAAAAAATATATAATGAGGAAGAATATAATAATGAAGAACATAATAACGAAGAATATAATAATGAAGAATATAATAAAGAGGAATATAATAATGAAGAATAAAATAAAGAAGAATATAATAATGAGGAAGGATAGAATAATGAGGAATATAATAATGAGGAATATAATACTGAAGAATATACTAAGAAGAATAAAATAATGAAGAAGAATATAATAATGAAGAATACAATAAAGAAGAATATAATAATGAAGAACAATAGAATGAAGGAGTATATAATGAAGAACATAACGAAGAATATCAAATGAAGAATATCAAATGAAGAATATAATGAAGAATACAATAATGAAGAATATAATAAAGAAGAATATAATAAAGAATATAATTATGCAGAATATAATAATGAAGAACAATATAAGGAAGAATATAATAATCAAGAATATAACAATGAAGAATATGATGAATATACTAATGACAAATAATGTAGAATATAATAATGAAGAATGTAAAAATGAAGAATATAATAATGAAGAAGATATGATAATCAACGAGAATATAACAATGAAGAAGAATATAATAATGAAGGATATAATGAAGAATGCTATAATGGAGAATATAATAATGAAGAATATAACAATGAAGAATACAATAATGAAGAAGATAAAAATGAAGAATATAATAATGAAGAATAAAATAATGAAGAACACAATAATGGAGAATATAATAATGAAGAATATAATAATGTATAATATAATGAAGAATACAATAATGAAGAATATAATGAAGACTATAAATTAAAGAATATAATAATGAAGAATGTAATCATGAAGAACATAATGAAGAATACAATAAAGAAGAATAATAATGAGAAGGTATATAATGAAGAAGAATATAATATTGAAGTATATAATAATGAAAACCATAATAATGAAGAACATAATGAAAGATACAATAATGAAGAATACAATAATAAAGAATACAAAAATGAAGATTATAATAATGAAGTATATAATAATGAATATAACTATGTAGAATATAATATCAGAGAATAGAACAATGAAGAATGTAAAAATGAAGAACATAATTATGAAGACTATAATAATGAATACAATAAAGATGAATATAATAATGAGGAAGTATATAATAATGAAGAATAGTGAAGAACATAAAAATGAATATAATAAGGAAACAGTAATGAAGAATTAAATAATGAAGAATATAAAAATGAAGAATATAATAATAAATAAGTATATAATAAGAATAATAATGATGAAGAATAAAATAATGAATATAATAAAGAATTTAATAATGAAGAATATATAAATGAAGGATATAATAATGAAGAATGTAATATGTAGAATATTATAATGAAGAATAGTGAAGAATATAATAATGAAGACTAAAAATGAAGAACATAATAATGAAGAATACATTAAAGAATATAATAATGAATACAATAATGAAGAATATAATAATGAAGAATATACTAATGAACATAATGAAGAATATAATAATAAAGAATATATAAATGAAGAATATAATGAATATAACAAGGAAGAATATAAGAATAAAATAATGCAGAATTTAATAATGACGAATATAGTAATGAAGACTGTAATAATGAATATAATAATAAAGAATAAAATAATGAAGAATATAATAATGCAGAATACAATAGTGAAGAATATAATGGAGAATATAATAACATAATTATGAAGAATGTAATAATGAATACAATAAAGAATATGATAATGAGGATGTATATAACAATGAATATAATAATGAAGAATATAATAATGAAAAACAATAATGAAGGATACAATAATGAAGAACATAATAACGAAGTATATAATAATGTAGAATGTAATAATAAAGAATATAATAATGAAGAATAGAATAACGAAGAACACAATAGTGAAGAATATAATGAAGGATACAATAATGAACGATAAAATAAGAATAGAATAATGAACAAAATAAAAAGATAATGAATATTACAATATAGAAGAAATAATGAGGAATATAATTATGAAGAATATAATAATGAACAATATAATTATGAAGAATATAATAGTGAAGAATGTAATGATGAAGACTGTAGTAATGAAGAATGTAATAATGAACAATGTAATAATGAGGAATGTAACAATGAAGAATATATTAATGAAGAATGTATTAATGAAGAATTTAACAATGAAGAATGTATTAATGAAGAATGTAATAATGAAGAATATATTAATGAAGAATGTATTAATGAAGAATGTAATAATGAAGAATAGAATAATGAAGAAGAATAGAATAATGAGGATTAAAATAATGAAGAATATAATAATAAAGAATATAATGAAGAGCATAATAATGAACAAGAATATAATAATGAACAGCATAGTAATGAACAATATAATAATGAAGAAGAATATAATCAAGAATATAATGAAGAATATAATAGTGAAGAATGTAACAGTGAAGAACGTAATACTGAAGAATATAAT
This sequence comes from Loxodonta africana, assembly GCF_030014295.1. Lineage (NCBI taxonomy): Eukaryota > Metazoa > Chordata > Mammalia > Proboscidea > Elephantidae > Loxodonta > Loxodonta africana. Next base: position 2,235,432 of record NW_026975065.1, read on the forward strand.
AAAGAAGAATATAATAATGAAAAAAATGAATATAAAAATAAAGAATATAATAATGACCATAATAATGAGGAAGAATATAATGAAGATTATAACAATGAAGAAGTATAATATTTAAGAAAATAATAATGAAGAATATAATAAACAATATAATAAAGAAGAATATAATAATGAAGAATGTAATAATGAAGAATATACTAATGAAGAATATAACAATGAAGAGTGTAACAATGAAGAATGTAACAATGAAGAATATAACAATGAAGAATCTAATAAGAAGAATCTAATCGCGAAGGATGTAAGAGTGAAGGATGTAAGAATGAAGAATATAATAATAAAGAATATAATGGAGAAGAATATGATAGTGAAAATACAATAAAAAATATAATAATGAAGAATATAATAAAGAATATAATGAAGAAGAATATAATGAACAGTATAATAATGAATAGTATAGGCTAGGGTTGGTTAGGGTTATGGTGTTAGGGTTAGGGTTGGTTAGGGTTAGGGTGTTAGGAATAGGGTTAGGGTGTTAGGGTTTGGGTTAGGGTGTTGTTAGGTATTAGGGTGTTAGAGTTAGAGTGTTGTTAGGGTTAGGGTGTTAGGGATAGGGTTGGTTAGGGTTAGGGTTGGGTTGGTTAGGGTTAGGGGTTAGGGTTAGTGTTAGGGGTTATGGTTAGGGTTACGGTCAGGGTTAGGGGTTAGGTTCAGGGTCAGGGGTTAGGGTCAGGGTTAGGGGTTTGGGTCAAGGTTAGGGGTTAGGGTCCAGGTTAAGGGTTAGGGTCAGGGTTAGGGATTATGGTCATTGTTAGGGGTTCGGTTCAGGGTTAGGCGTTAGGGTCAGGTTTAAGGGTCACGGTCAGGGTTAGGGGTTACGGTCAGGGTTAGAGGTCAGGGTTTTAGGGTCAGGGTTATGGTCAGGGTTTTAGGGTCAGGGTTAAGGTTGGGGTTAGGGTTAGGGTTGTTAGGGTCAGGGTCAGGGTTAGGGTTAACGGAACACTGAAGATAGAATACAGAATATAAAAGAGCTTCGAAAATAGAAGAGTATAGTTTATAGAGGATTTGGAATAAAAAATTATAGAATATACATTGTAAAAGAATATAGCATAAAGAATACAGAATATTGAAGAAAATAGAATATAAATTTTGAAATAGAAAACAGAAGAATATAAAATGTACAATGTAGAATATAGAGTGCAAAACACAGAATGAAGAATTTAGGAGAATATAGAAGATTATAAATTACACAATATAGAAGATTATGGAATATAGAATGTAAAATATAGAATATAGGAGAATATAGAAGAATATAGAGTGTTGAATACAGTTAAAGAATATGGAATACAGAATACACAAAAATATAGTATATGTAAAAACAAAATAGAAGAATTAATATAGAACATAGTATATAGACAACTATTGAATATAGAACGTAGCATATAGAATAGAGAATGTAGAATATAGAAGATTTTAGGATGTAGAATATGCAATATGGAATATAGAATACAGACGAATATAGTATAGAGAAAAATATAGAATATAGAACACGGAACATCGAGTATAGAATAGAGAGTATGGAATATAGGGTATAGGAAAATACAAAATATAGAAGAACATAGATTTTAAAATGTAGAATATGGAATATAGAAGAATTTATTTTATGGAATATAGTGTATAGAAAGATATAGAACATAGAAGAATATTGAACATGGAACACAGAAGATAGAATACAGAATATAGAAAATAATAGAATATACAATATACTGAGAATATGGAATATAGAATACAAACAAGAATATAGATTATAGAATATACATTGCAGAATATAAAATACAAAATACAGAAGAATATCGAATATAAATTTAGAAAATAGAAGAATATAGAATATAGAAGGCCATAGAAAATGCAAGAAAAAGAATATAGTATAGTGCAGAACATAGAATATAGAAGAATTAGAATATAGAATACAGAAGAATAGAGAATATACATTATAGAAGAATATACACAATAGAAGAGTATACAATACAGAATATAGATTATAGAAGAACTTAGAATATAGAAAGTAGAATGTAGAATACAGAATATAAAATATAGGATAAAGACTATAGAATGCAGATTATAGAATATAGAAAATTGTGGAATGTAGAATGTAAAATATAGAAGAATATAGAATACAGAATATAGAAGAACATAGAACACAGAATGTAGAATATAGCATATAGAATATGGAGCATAGACTATACCATACAGAAAAATATAGTATATAGATAAAGAATATAGAACATAGAAATTTGAATATACAATATAGAATACAAAGTACGGAATATAGAACCTAGAATATGGAAAAATATAGACATAGAATATAAAAGAATATAGAACATAGAAGAATATAAAATTTAGAATGTAGAATGTAAAATACACAATATAGAAGAATTTAGAATGTGGAATATAGAATATGGACTATAGAATATAGAGGAATATAGTATATAGAATAACACAGAACATAGAAGGTACAATAGAGAATATAAAAGAAAATAGAAGAATATAGAGTATAGAAGAATATGGAATATGGAAATAGGAGAATGTAGAATATAATTATAGAAGAATATAGAATATTGCAAAATATAGAACACAGTATAGGAAAACATAGAGTATATATTTAGAATATAGAAGATACAGGATATAGAATACAGAATATAGAAGATAGAATGGGGAAGAAAATAGAATATTGACAAATAGGGAATATAGGGTATAGGATATACACTACTGAATAGAGAATAAAGTAGAAGAATATAGATTACAAAATATAGAAGAATATAGAATGTAGAATAGAGAATATTGCATTACAGAAGAATATAGAATATAGAGATTAGAAGGTAGAATATACAATAAAAATATAGAATATAGAATTCAGAGAAATGTAGAATATATAATATAGAAGGAAATGGAATGTAGAATGGAGAACAGAATAGAGAATAGAGAAGAATAAAGAATATTGAAAAATTTAGAATATAGAATGTGGACTGTAGAATATTGAATATAGAATTTAGAACATAGAATATAGCAGAAGAATATAGATTAGAAGAATATAGAATGTAGAATAAGAATGTAGAAGAGTATAGAACACAGAATACCGAAGAATATAGAATATGGACTATAGAATGTAGAATACAGAAGAATATTGGATATAAAAACTATAGAATATAGAACATCGAATATGGAATATAGAATACAGAGTATGGAGTAGAGAATAAAGGAAAATATAGAACAGAGATAAATATATCGAACAGAGTACGTACAACGTAGAATACAGACTATAGAATAAAAAATAAAGAATAGAGAACAAAGAATATAGAAGAATATAGATTATAGAATAAAGAAGATTCTGGAATATAGAATGTAGAATTAAATATAGAATATAGAAGATGGAATATAAGAGAATAAAGAATATAGTTTACAGAATATGCAATATGAAATTAGAATACAGAAAATTATAAAAAATAGAAAACTGAATATAGAATACAATGGAAGATAGAAAAATATAGAATTTAGAATATAAAATATAGAATAAAAAGTACATCATGTAGAGAGTATACATTATAGAATATGGAAGATTATGGAATATAGAATGTAGAATGTGAAATACAGAATATACAATATAGAAGAATATATGATACAGACTATGAAGACTATAGTGTATAGAATGTAGAATATAGAATACAGAAAATTATATAGAAAAATATAGAATATAGAAAAGAACATTGAATATAGAACACAGAGTATGGAATGTAGAATATAGAAAATGTAGAGTATGGAAAAGTATAGAATGTAGAATACAAAATATAGAATATAAAATAAAGTATAAACACAGAATATAGAAGAATATAGATTACAGCATATAGAAGATAATGGAATATAGAATATAGGATGTAAAAGAAAGAATATACAATATAGAAGGATATAGAAGGAAGAATGTAGAATATGAAATATAGAATACAGAAAAATATAGTATATAGAAAAATATAGAATATAGAAGAATAAGGAAGAACATAGAATTTAGAATGGAGAATATAGAATACAGAACATAGAATATAGAAGAATTTAAAATATAGATTGCAGAATGTAGAATATAGAATATGGTATATGAGAAATACAATATAGTATATAGGAGAATATTGTATGTAGAAGAATATAGAATACAAAGTATGGATTACAGAATATACAAAAATATACAATATAGAAGAACACTGATTATAGAATCTAGAGAATTTAAAACACAGAATATAGAATATGGAACATAGAACACTGAGGATAGAATACACAATATAAAGGAACTTTGAAAATAGAAGAATATAGTGTATAGAGTATTTGGAGTAAAGAAGAATATAGAATATACATTATAGAAGAATATAGCATACAGAATACAGGCTATAGAAGAAAATAGAATACAAATTAGAATATAGAACACAGAAGAATATAAAATGTAGAATACAGAATATGGAATGCAAAATATAAAGTGAAGAATTAAGAGAAATATAGATTATAGAATATAGAAGAGTATACATTAGACAATATGGAAGATTATGGAATATAGGATGTAGAATGTAAAATATAGAATACAGGAAAATATGGAATATAGAAGAATATAGAATGTTTAATACAGTATAAAAATGGAATATAGGATACACAAAAATATAGTATATGTAAAAATATAGAAAATAGAAGATTGAATATAGAACATAGAAAAATATAGAATCTAGAATACAGAATGTAGAATATAGAAGATTTTAGAATATAGAATGTAGAATATGGAATATAGAATAGAGAAGAATATAGTATAGAGAAGAATATAGAACATAGAACATTGAATATAGAATAGAGAGTATGGAATATAGGATAAAGGAAAATATAGAATATAGAAGAACATAGAATTTAGAATATAGAATATGGAATATAGAAGGATATAGTATACAGAAGAATATTGAACAGAGAACACAGAACACAGAAGACACTATACAGAATATAAAAGAATACAGAAAACAGTAGAATATAAAATATAAAAGAACATGGAATATAGAAGAATATATACATTACAGAAGAATATAGAATACGGAATATAGAAGAATATCGAATATAAATTTAGAATATAGAAGGCTATAGAAAATACAAGAAAAAGAATATAGTAGAATGTGGAACAAAGAATATTGAAGAATACAGAATATGGAAGAATAGAGAATATAGAAGTAGAATATAGAATACATAAGAATATAGAATATACATTCTAGAATATACTCAGAAGACTATACAATACAGAATATAGATTAGAGAAGAACATAGAATACAGAATTTAGAATATAGAAAGTAGAATACAGAATATAAAATATAGTGTAAAGACTACAGGATACAGATTATAGAATATGGAAAATTATGGAATGTAGAATGTAAAATATAGAATATAGAAGAATACAGAATACAGAATGTAGAATATAGCATATAGAATATAGATTATGGAACATAGAATATAACATACTGAAAAATATAGTATATAGAAAAATAAAGAATATAGAATATAGAACTTTGGATATACAATATAGAACACAGAGTATGGAATATAGAACCTAGAATATGGAAAAATGTACAAATAGAATATAGAAGAATTTAGAACATAGACTAGAGAATATGGACTATAGAATATAGAGGAATATAGTAGGTAGAAGAACACAGAACATAGAAGATACAGTACAGAATATAAAAGAATATAGAAGAATACAGATTATAGAAGATTATGGAATATGGAAAACGAGATTGTAGAATATAATTATAGAAGAATAGAATATTGAAAAATATAGAATACAGAATATAGGAAAACAGCATAAATTTAGAATATAGATGATATAGGATATAGAATGCAGAATATAGAAGAATAAAGAATATACATGACAAACTACAGAATACAGAAGATAGAACATAGAAGAAAATAGAATTTTGACACTACTGAAGAATATAGAATAGAGAAAGTAGAAGAATATAGATTACAAACTATAGAAGAATATAGAATGTAGAATAGAGAATATGGAATAGAGAATACAAGAGAATATTAGATTACTGAAGAATATAGAGATTAGAAGGCAGAATATACAATAAAAATATACAATATACAAGAATATACAATTCAGAAAAATTTAGAATATAAAATGTAGAATATAGAAAAAATGGAATATGGAATGTAGAATGGAGAACATAGAATATGGAATAGAGAATAGAGAAGAAAAAAGGATATTGAAAAATTTAGAATATAGAATGAAGACTAGAATATTGAATATAGAATTTGGAATGTACAATATAAAATATAGCAGATAGAAGAATATAGATTATAACAGAAGAATATAGAATATAGAATGTAGAAGAGTATAGAATACAGAACATAGAAGAATATAGAATGCAGAATATAGAATATGGAATGTAGAATTCAGAAGAATATTGTATATAAAAAATATAGAATATAAGACAGAATATAGAATACAGAATACGGAATAGAGAACTTAGAAAAATATAAAATAGAGATAAATATAGAATAGAGTATGTACAAAGTAGAATACAGAATATAAAATATAGAATAAACATAGAATATAGAAGAATATAGATTACAGAATATAGAAGATTCTCTTATATAGAATGTAGAATTAAATACAGAATATAGAATATAGAAGATGGAATATAAGAGAATATAGAATGTAGAATATAGTATACAGGATACGCAATATGGAATATAGAACACAGGAAATTATAAAAATATAAAACAGAAAAAAAATTGATATAGAATACAATGGAATATAGAAAAATACAGAATTCAGAATATAGAATACAGAATATACAATATAAAATATAGAATAAAAATACATAATATATAGGATATACATTATAGCATATAGAAGATTATGGAATATAGAATATATAGAATATACAATATAGAAGAATGTATGATACAGACTATGGAAGAATATAGTGTATAGAATGTAGAATACAGAATACAGAAAATTATATACAAAAATATAGAATATAGAAAAAGAACATTGAATATAGAACACAGAGTATGGAATATATTCTATAGAAGAATATAGAATATAAAGTATAAAAACGCAGAATATAGAAAATAGAAGTCAATATAGAATGTAAAATACAGAATATACAATATAAAAGAATATAGAATACAGATTATAGAAAAATAGAATATGGAAGAACATAGAATTTAGAATGCAGAATATAGAATACAGAACAAAGAATATAGAAGAATTTAAAATATAGAATGCAGAATGTTGAATATGGAATATGAAATATGCAATATAGAATATAGAAGCATATTGTAGGTAGAAAAATATAGAATATAGAACATCAAATATATAATACACAGTACGGAATATAGAAAGTAAAAAATATAGAATATAGAAGAACATAGATTATAGAATATAGAGAATTTAAAATATAGAATATGGAACATAGAACACTGAAGATAGAATACAGAATATAAAAGAATTTTGAAAATAGAAGAATATAGTGTATTCTATATTTTACATTCTACATTCCATAATTTTCTATATTCTATAATATGTATTCTATAGTCTTTATCCTATGTTTTACATTCTGTATTCTACATTCAACATTCTATATTCTAAATTCCGTATTATATGTTCTTGTATAATCCATATTCTGTATTATATAGTCTTTTTTTTTCTATTGTGTATATTCTTCTATGGAATGTAGAATACAAAAATATACAATACACAAGAACATAGATTATAGAATATAGAGAATTCAAAATATAGAATATGGAACATAGAACACTGAAGACAGACTGCAAAATATAAAAGAAATTTGAAAATAGAAGAATACAGTGTATAAGGGATTTGGAATAAATAAGAATATAGAATATACATTATAGAAGAATATAGCATAAGGAATACAGAACATAGAAGAAAATAGTATATAAATTTAGAATATAGAATACAGAAGAATATAAAATGTATAATATAGAATACAGAATATAGAATGCAAAATATAAAATGAAGAATATAGATTATGGAATATAAAAGATTATAAATTATACAATATAGAAGATTATGGAATACAGAATGTAGAATGTAAAATATAAAATATAGGAGAATATGGAATATAGAAGAATATAGAATGTTGAATATGGTATATAGAATATGAAATATAAAATACACAAAAATATAGTATATGTAAAAATATAGAAGATTGAATATAGAATATAGAATACAGGAAATTATAGAATATAGAAGAACATAGAATATAGACTGTAGAATATAGTATAGGGAATATGAAAAATGGAATACAGAATATAGAATACAGAAAAATACAGTATATAGAAAAATAGAACATAGAACATCAAATATAGAATTTGGAGTATGGAATATAGAATACAGAAAAATATAGAATATAATGACATAGAAGAATATAGAATATAGAAGAACATAGAGTATAGAATGTAGAATGTAGAATAAACCAAAACCACACGAAATCTGCCGCCGTCGAGTCGATTCCGACTCATAGCAACCCGGGTGGCACAGTGGTTAAGTGAACAAGAGGTCAGCAGTTTGAATCTGCCAGGCGCTCCTTGGTAACTCTGTGGGGCAGTTCTACTCTGTCCTGTAGGGTCACTACCAGAATGTAAAATACAGAATACACAATATAGAATATAGAAGAATATAGATTATGGAATATATACGATTATGGAATATAGAATGTAAAATACAGAAAATAAAACATTGAAGAATATGGAATATAGAAGAACATAGAATATAGAATACAGAATGTTGAATATAGAATGTAGAATATACAATATGGAATATAGAATATAAAATACAGAAGAATATAGTATATAGAAAAATATAGACTATAGAACATAGAAGATCAAATATAGAATACAGAGTATGGAATATAAAATACAGGGAAATATAGAATATAGAAGAACATAGAATGTAGAATATAGAAAAGGGAATATGAAAAATGGAATACAGAATATAGAATACAGAAAAATACAGTATATAGAAAAAATATATAATATAGAACATCGAGTATAGAATACAGAGTATGGAGTACAGAATATAGGAAAATATAGAATATAGAAGAACATAGAATATAGACTGTAGAATGTAGAATATAGAAGAGTTTAGAATATAGAATATAGAAGAATATAGTATTTATAGGATAAATTATAGAATAAATTTATATTACAGAACGTAGAACACAGAATGTGGAAGATAGAATACAAAACATAAAAGAATATAGAAAATAGTAGAATAGAATATAGGAGAATACAGATTATAGAATATACATTACAGAAGAATATAGAATACAGAATATAAAAGTATAGAAGAATATAGAATATAAATTTAGAATATAGACCATAGAATATAGATGACAGACAATAGAATGTAGACTATAGACAGAATATATAATATTGACAAATATATATAGGATATACAATATGGAAGAATATAGAATGTAGAAGAATATAGATTATAGAATATAGACTGTAGAATATGGAATGTAAAACATAGAATATAGAATGTAGATTATAGAATAATATAGAATATCGAGTTTAGAGTGTAGAATAAAGAATACAAAATTCAGAACATAGAATATAGAAGAAAACAGAATATAGCAAAATTTGGAGTATAGAATATAGAAGAAAATGAAATATAGAATGTAGAATATAGATTACAGAATAGAGAAGAATAAAGAATATAAAGAATTTAGATTATCAAATGTAGACTGTAGAATATAGAATATAGAACAATATAGATTATAGAACATAGAAGAATGTAGAATACAGAATGTAGAGTGTAAAATATAAAATATAGAGGAATATAGAATACTGAACATGGAAGAATATAGAATGTAGAATACAGAATATGGAAGATAGAATATAGAACACAAAAGAATAGAGTATATGGAAGAATATAGAACATAGAACACAGAATATAAAAGAATATAGAATATAGATGAATATAGAATAATATAGAATGCAGACTATTTAAGAATATAGAATATAGAAAGATATAGAATATAGAAGAAAATAGAATATAGAATACAGAATATTGAAGAATATAGAATGATATAGAATATAGAATTAAAAAAAATTTTTTTAATTCTTCTATATTCTAGATTTTAGAATATATTATATAGAAGTATAAAGAAAAAAGAATATACATTATAGAATATAGATGATAGAAGACTATACAATACAGAATATAGAATATAAATTTAGAATATAGAATGTAGAAGAATATGAATATAAAATGCAGAAAATTGAAAGAGAATATAGAATGTTGAAAAATATGGTTTATAGAATACAGGAAATAGGATATAGAATATATGGTATAGAAGAATACAAAACATAGAATGTAGAAAAATATAGATTATAGAATGTAGAATATACAAAAATATACAATATAGCAAAACATAGACTATAGCGTTTAGACAGTAGAAATAGAATAAAGAATATAGAATTCAGAGTATAGAATATAGAAAATAATATAGAATATAGACAAATTTAGAAGACAGAAAGTAGATTATAAAATATAGAATACAGAATAAAGAATAGAGAACAAAAAATATACAAGAATTTAGAATGTAGACTGTAGAATATAAAGAATGTAGAATAAAAAATACAGAATATAAAATATAGACTAAAGAATATAGAAAAATATAGATTATATAAGATTATAGAATACAGAATGTAAAATATAGAATAAGGAATGTAGAAGAAAAGAGAATATAGAATGGACAATATAGAATATAGAATATGAAATATGAAATAAAAAAATATAGCATATAGAAAAATACAGAGCATAGAACATCAAATACGGAATATAGAATACAGAGTATGGAATATAGGATATAGAAAAATATAGAATAAAAATGTATAAGAGTATAGAATATAGAAGTATATAGAGTGTAGAATGTAGACTACAAAAAAAGACTACAGAATATATAATAATATAGATTATAGAATTTATAAGATTATGGAATATAGAATATAAAATATAGAAAAGTATAAAATACAGAATATGGAATATAGAATATATGATATTGACCTATACGGAACATAGAATATAGAATATAATATGTAAAATGTACAATATAGTAGAATACAGAATATAGTGTACAGAATATAGAATGTGGAAGTATATACAATATGGAATACAGAAAATATAGAATTTAGAATATAGAAAATAGAATAGAGGATACAGAATACAGAAGAATATAGATTTTATAATATAGAAGAATATAGAAAATAGAATGTAGAATATATAATATGGAATACAGGACAATATAGAATATAGATTGTAGAGTATAGAATATAGAACACAGAATATACAAGAGAAGAATATTGAATAATTTAGAATATAGAATGTAGAATTTATTATACAAAATACAGAATAAAGGATATAGAATATAGAAGAATATAGATTATAGAATATAGAAAAATATAGAATATACAATGTAGAATATAGAATGTGGAATATAGAATACACAAGAATATAGTACATAGAAGAAAACAGAATATAGAACATAGAACACAATAAAAAAGAATATAGAATACAGAAGAATATAAAATACAGGAAACTGAAGAATACAGAAAATAGAAAAATTAGAATACTGAATACAGAAGAATATAGAATATACGTTATAGAAGAATATAGATGATAGACTATGCAATACAGAATATAGAACATAGAATTTAGAACATAGAATATAAAATATAGAATAAAGATATAGAATATAGAAGAATACAGATTATAGAAGATGAGGGAATATAGAATGTGGAACATAAAATATAGAATATAGAATACGGAATATAGAGGAATATAGCATATAGAATACAGAGTATAGAACATGGAACATAGAATATAGCATACAGAAAAATATAGTATATAGAAAAATTTGAAGGTAGAACATTGAATATACAATATAGAATACAGGGCATGGAATATAGTACATAGAATATAGAAAAATATAGAAGTAGAATATAAAAGAATATAGAATATAGAAGAATATAGAATTAAAATGCAGAATATAGAATACTACACATAGAATGTAGAATATGAAATACAGAATATAGAAAAATACAGAACAGAGTATAGAATTTAGACTATAGAATATAGTATAGAAGATTATGGAATGTAGAAGAATGTAGAGTGTAGAATATGGAATACAGAATACAGAAAATACAGTACATAAAGAAATATAGGATATTCAACATAGAAGATGGAACATCAAATATAGACTACAGAGGATGGAACATAGAATATAGAAAAATATAGAATATAAAAGAATATAGAAGAACATAGAATATACAATTTAGAATGTAGAATATAGAATACAGAAAATAGAAGAATTTAGAATACAGAATGTAGAATATAGAGTATGGAATATGGAATATAGAAGAATATAGTATATAGAGAACTATAGAATATAGAACTTAGAAGATAGAATACAGAATATAGATTATAGAAGAATATGGAATATACGAGAATATAGAATATACATTATAGAAGAATACAGAATATAGAAGAATGTAGAATATGGAATATAGAATATACAAGAACACAGAAAATAGATTACAGAAGAATATAGAATATAGAGTTTAGAAGGTAGGATATAGAATAAGAAATATAGAACTCAGAATATAGAATACAGAAGTATATAAACCCAGTGCCGTCGAGTCAATTCCGACTCATAGCAACCCTATAGGACAGAGTAGAACTGCCCCATAGAGTTTCCAAGGAGCGCCTGGCATAGAATTTAGAAAAATTTAGACTATACAAGAAAATGGAATATAGAATGCAGAATGTAGAACATAGAATATGGAATACAGAATAGAGAAGAATTTAGAATATAGAATGCAGACTGTAGAATGTAGAATAGAGAATATAGAATATGGACTATGGAATATAGAATACAGAAGTATATACTATATAGAAAAATATAGAATATAGAACATAGAACACCAAATATGGAATATAGAATACAGAGTATGGAATATAGAAAGATACAGAATAGAGAACATAGAATAACACAGAAAATAGAACACAGAATATAGAATATGGAATGTAGAATATAGAATATAGAAGAATATAGTAGATAGTAAAAAGAAGAATGTAGAATATACAATAACATGGAATATAGAATATAGAAGAATGTAGAATATAGAATATGGAATATAGAGTATAGAAGAATACATAATATAGAAAAATATACAACATAGGACATAGAATATAGAATATAAAAGAATATATATATTGAATATAGAAGAACATAGATGAAAGAAGGATATAGGATATAGAAGGTTATAGAATACAGCAGATTATTGAATATAGAAGAATATAGAATATACATTATTGGAAAATATACAATACAGAACATAGAATAAAGAATGTATAGAGAAATACAGAGTATAGGAGAATTTCAAATATAGAATACAGGAGAATATAGAAGAATATAGAATGTAGACTATTGATGAATATGGTATATAGAATATAGAACATATGATATACAATATAAAATGTAGAAGAAAGTAGAATATAGATAATACATTGTTGAAGAATATAGAATATGAAATATAGAATATAGAAGATAAAACACAGAATATAGAATATTAATGAATATGGCATAAAGAATATAGAATAAAGGATATAGAATATACAATATAGAAGAATATAGAATATAGAAGAATACAGATTATAGAATATTGAAGAATACAGAATATTGAATACAGAATGTAGAATATAGAAAATAGAACGTACATTATTGAAGAATATAGAAGAACATAGACACAGAATGTAGGAGAATATAGAATATAGAAAAATAGAGAATACAGGGGAATACAGAAGATAGAATATAGAAGAAAATAGAATATTGATGAATATAGTATATAGAATATAGGATATAGAATACACAATATAGAAGGATATAGAATATAGAATGTAGGAGAATATAGAATTTAGAATGTAGAATATATAATATAGAGGAATATGGAATATAAAATTTAGAATGTAGAAGAATATAGTATATAGAAGGATAGAGAATATAGATTATAGAAGAATATAGGATATACAGTTTAGAAAGTAGAACATGGAATACAGAATAGAGAAGAATAAAGAATATACAAGAATTTAAAATATGGAGTGTAGACCGTAGAATACAGAATATAGAATATACAAGAATATAGATTATAGAATACAGAAAAATATAGAATACACAGAGCAGAATGTAATACATAGAATGTAGAAAACAGAACATAGAATGTAGAAGAATATAGAATACAGAATATAGGATATTGATGAAAATGCAATATAGAATATAGAACATTGAATATGGCATATAGGATATAATCTATAAAATGTACACTATAGAAGAATATAGAATGTAAAATATAGGATATAGAATATGGAATGTAGAATATAGAACATAGAACAAAGATGAAAATGGAATATAGAATATAAGATACAAAATATAGAATATAGCAAATAAAAGTACATGGATTATAGAATATAGAAGAATACAGAATGTAGAATATAGCATATAGAACAAAGAATATAGAATATAGAAGAATACAGATTATGGAACATAGAAGAATGTATAAATATAGAATATAGAAGAATACACTACATAAAATATTGATGAATATAAAACATAAGATATAAAATATGGAAAATAAAAACACAGAATATAGAATGTAGAAGTATATTGATTATAGAATATACAAGAATATAAATTATTGAATACAGAAGAATATAGAATGTAGAATATCGGAAATAGAATATAAGAGAATAAAGAATACAGAATATAGAGAAACATAGTATATAGAACATAGAACAAAGAGAATATAGAATGTAGAATACAGAATATAGAGTACAGAATATAGAATGTTGAATGTAGAATATAGAATACGAAATATATGATATAGAATATAGATAAATACAGAATATAGAAAAATATAGAGTAGAGAATGTAGAGGAATATAGAATATAAAAAATCAAATATAGAGTATAAAGAACATACAATGTCGAGTATAGAATATAGAAGAATATAGACTACAGATTATACAAAATAGATTATAGAATATTGAAGAATATGGTATATAGAATATAGACTGTAGACTATAGAATATGGAATACAGACTATAGAATACAGTATATAGTAGAATATAAAATATAGAACATAGAATATCAAATATAGAATAGAGTATGGAATATAGAATATAGAAGAATACAGAATAGAGATGAACATAGAATATAGAATGTAGAATATAGAAGAATTTATAATACAGAATGTTGAAAGTAGAATATGGAATAAATAATATAGAATATGATATATAGAAGAATATACAACATAGAATACAGAATGTAAAAGAATATAGATTATAGGAGAATGTAGAACACAGAATACAGAAGAATATAGAATGTAGAACATAGAATATATGCCAGAATGTAGAATATACAAGACAGAAGATAGAACATAGAAGAATATAGAATATTGATGAATACAGTATATTGAATATAGAATACAGGATATAGGACATACAACATAGAAGAATATAGGATATAGAATGTAGAGGAATATAGATTAAAGAATATAGAATGTAGAATGTAGAGCATAGAACATGGAATATAGAACATAGAATATACAAGAATACAGAATATGAGTTTAGAATGTATAGTACAGAATATAGAATATACAATTCAGAATATAGAATAGAGAAAAATATAGATATAGAAAAATTAAGAATATAGAAAGTAGAATATAGAATAATACAGAATATAGAATGTAGAATATAGAATATAGAACACAGAATATAAATGAGAGGAGAATAAGAAGAATTTAGAATATAGAATGTAGACTATAGATTGTGCAATACAGAATACAGAATGTAGTATATGGAATAAACAATATAAAATAAAGAAGAATATAGTATATAGAAAATATAGAATATTGACAAATATGGAATATAGAATATAATGTGTAAAATGTGAAACAGAAGAACATAGAATATAGAATATAGAATACAGAATATGGAATGTAGAGGTATATAGATTATACAATACAGAAGCATATAGAATAGAGAATACAGAACATACAAGAGAGAATATAGAATTCAGAAGAATATAGATTATAGAATATAGAAGTATATAGAACAGAAAATTTAGAATTTAGAATGTAGAGTGAGAATATAGAATATAGAAAACATTAGAATATACAATGAAGAATGTAGAATGTAGCATATAGAAGAATAAAGATTATAGAATGCACAAAGCAGAATATGGAGTACAGAATACAGAATATACAAAATAAAAGAATATAGAATGTAGAATATAGAATTTAGAACAAAGAATATAGAAGAATATAAAATGCACAAGAATTTAGAATATAGAATGCAGACTGTAGAATACAGAATATAGAAGAATGTAGATTATAGAATGTAGAATATGAAATATAGAAGAATATGCAATATAGAATATAGAAGAATATAGAATGTAGAATATAGAATTTGGAAGATAAAATATAGATTATAGAAGAATAAAGTATAGAGAAGGATATAGAATATGGAAGAATATAAAATATAGAACAATATAGAATAGAGAATGTACATTATAAAAGAATATAGAATACAGAATATAGAAGATAATAGAATGTAGAATATAGAAGATGACAGAACATAGAGGACAGATTATAGAAGAATATAGAATAGTGATGAATATGGTGTATAGAATATAAGATATGGAATATAGAATAAAGAATATAGAATGTAGAATACAGATTATAGAATACAGAGGAATATAGAAAATAGAATGTAGTATGGAGAATGTAGAATATGTAATATAGAATATAGAAGAAAACAGAATATAGAGTTTAGAATGTAGAATATAAAATAAAGACTATAGAATTCCGAATATAGACTATAGAGGGATATAGAATACAGAAAAATGTAGAATACAGAATGTAGAATATGAACATACAATATAGAAGAATACAGAATATAATATGTAGAACATAGAAAATAGAATACAGTATTTAAAATATGGAATATTGAATATAGAAGGATATAGATTATAGAACATAGAAGAATATAGAATGTAGAAAGTAGAATATAGAATATAGAAGAATATAGAATACAGAATATGGACTAAGGAATATAGAATATTGAATAGAGTACACAGAAGAATATAGAATACAGAATACTGACGAATATTGAATATAGAAGAATATAGATTTAGAACACAGAAGAATATACAGTGTAGAGAACAGAATATAGAATATAGAATTTAGAACGTAGAAGATGGGATATAGAAGAATATAGGATATTGACAAAAATGGAATACAGAATATGGAATACAGATTACAGAAGAATGTCTTACATACAAAAATATAGAATATCGATAAAAATGGAATATAGAATATAATACATAAAATGTACAACATAGAAGAATGTAGAATATACAACACAGAACATAGACTGTAGAAGTACATAGATTATAGCACATAGAAGTATATAGAAAATAGAATTTAGAATGTAGAGTATAGAACATAGAATAGAGAATATAGAATACAGAAGAATATAGATTTTAGAATATAGAAGAATGTAGAATGTAAAATATAGGATACAGAATATAGATTATAGAAGAATATAGAATATACAAAAATTTAGAGTATAGAATGTACAGTGGAGAATATAGAATATAGAAGAATATAGAATGTAGAATATAGAAAACAGAATTTAGAATGTAAAATGTAGTATATAGAATATACAATATAGAGTAAAGAATACAGAACAGAATGTGGATTATAGAATATAGAGTACAGAACATAGAACATAGATCATAGAAGAAAGAAAATAGAAAATATAGATTATAGAACATTGATGAAAATGGAATATAGAATATAAAGTATACAAGATACAAGAATATAGAATATAGAGTTTAGAAGTATATAGATTATAGAATATCAAGGAACATAGAATATTGAATGCACAATGAAGAACATAGAATATAGAAAAATATAGATTATAGAATACAGGGTGATATAGAATGTAGAATATACAATACAGAAGAATATAGAATACAGAATGAAGAATGTAGAATATAGGATATAGAATACAGAGTATGGAACATACAACATAGAATATGGAATATAAGATATAAAATATCCAAAATAAAAGAATACAGAATATAGAATGTAGAAGTATATTGATTATAGAATACAGAAGAATATAGATTCTAGAATATAGAATGTAGAGTATACAATATAGAACACAGAATATAGAAAAAT
This sequence comes from Loxodonta africana, assembly GCF_030014295.1. Lineage (NCBI taxonomy): Eukaryota > Metazoa > Chordata > Mammalia > Proboscidea > Elephantidae > Loxodonta > Loxodonta africana. The sequence continues at coordinate 2,253,783 of NW_026975065.1, forward strand.
ACAGAACATAGAAGAATATAGTATATAGAATGTACAGTTAGAACATAGAAGATAGAATATAGAAGAACGTAGAATATAAAAAAAATTTATATAGATTGTGGAATATAGAACATAGAATATAAGATATATAATATAGAAGAATATAGATTACAGAAGAATATAGAGTATAAACGATTGTATAGAAGAATAGAGAATGTAGAATATAGTATGTAGAATAAAGAAGAACAAAGAACATAGAAGAATATAGAAGGTAGACTGTTGAATATAAAATATAGTATATAGAATATTTAATATAGAATACAGAATAATACAGATTATACAATATAGAATCATGGAATATAGAGAACAGAACATAGAATATAGATTATAGAATATAGAACACAAAAGATAAAAGATAGAATATAGAAGAACATAGAATATTGGATATTCACAAAAATGGAATATACAATATAAAATATAAAATAATCAATATAGAAGAATATAGAATATAAAATACACAATGTAGAAGTAGATTATAAAATATAGAATGTAGAATATACAACATAGAATATAGAAGAATATAGATTGAGGAATATAGAATTTAGAATATAGAATATAGAAGAATATAGATTACAGAATATAGAATGTAGAGTATAGAATACGGAATACAGTTTAAGAAATATGAATTATAGAATGTAGAAGAATATAGTATATAGAAGAATATAGAATACAAAATTATGACATATATGGAATACAGAATAAAATATATAAAATGTAGAATGTGATATAGAATACAGAATGCAGAAGTACATAGATTATAGAATATAGAAGAATTTAGAATGTAGACGAGAATACAGGAGAATATAGATTATAGAATATAAGAGAATACAGAATATAGAGTGTAGAATGTAGAACACAGAACACAGAATATAGCATACAGAAGAATATAGAATATAGAAAATTTTTGAATATATAATATTGAGTGTAGAATATGGAGTATAGAATACAGAATATAGAAGAACATAGAGAAATATAGAATGCATAATGTGGAATATACAATACAGAATATAGAATAATATAGAAAATAGAAGAATATAGAATGTAGAATACAGAATATCAAAGAATATAGAATTTAGAATATAGAATGTAGCATATAGAATACACAAGAATATAGATTAAATAATATTAAAAAAATAGAATGTAGAATATAGAAGAATATAGAATACAGAATATGGGATATAGAATATTGAAGAATATAGTATATAGAAGAATATAGAATATAGAACAGAACACAGAAGATAGAATACAGAATATAAAAGAAAATAGAATGTAGAATAATGTAGAAAATAAAATCTAGAATATAGAAGGATATAGACTATAGAGAAATATAGAATATAGAAGAATACAAAATATAGAATACAGAAAATAGAAGAATATAGAATATAAAATATAGTAGAATATGGGATATAGAATATACATTATAAAAGAATATAGAAGATTATAGTATACAGAATATAGGAGAATGTAGAATGTGGAATACAGAATACAGAAAACAGAATATAGAATGTAGGATCAAGAATGGAGAAACTAGAATATAGCGTATAGAAGAATATAGAATATAGAACAGAACACAGAAGATAGAATACAGAATATAAAAGAAAATAGAATGTAGAATAATGTAGAAAATAAAATCTAGAATATAGAAGGATATAGACTATAGAGAAATATGGAATATAGAAGAATACAAAATATAGAATACAGAAAATAGAAGAATATAGAATATAAAATATAGTAGAATATGGGATATAGAATATACATTATAAAAGAATATAGAAGATTATAGTATACAGAATATAGGAGAATGTAGAATGTGGAATACAGAATACAGAAAACAGAATATAGAATGTAGGATCAAGAATGGAGAAACTAGAATATAGCGTATAGTAGAATATAGAAGAGTATAGAATATAGAATTTACAAAGTAGAATGTGGAATATAGAATATATAGAAGGAATTAGAATATAGAATGTAGAATATACAAATTAGAGAAATACAGATTATAGAATATGGTAGAATATAAAATATAGAACATAGATTATAGAAAATATAGAATATAGAAGAATGCAGAATGTAGAATATAGAATACAGAAGAATATATTATATAGAAGAAAATAGAACATAGAATATAAAAGAATATAGATATTGAATACAGAATTGTATAGAATATGGACTATAGAGTATAGAATGTAGATGTGTATAGAATGTAGAAGAATATAGAATACTGAATATACAGGAATATAGAAAATTATAGAATATAAAAGAATATGGAATATACATTATAGAAGAATTTAGAATGTAGAAGAATATATAATACAGAATGTAGAAGAACATAGCATATAAAATATAGGATATAGAATGTGGAATATAGCGTATAGAGCAATATAGACTACAGAATGTAGAAGAGAGAATATAGAAGAATATGGTATATAGAATATACAATATAGAAGAATATAGATTATAAGATTATTCAAGAATATAGAATGTAGATTATAAAATATAAAAGAATATAGATTATAGAACACAGAATATGGAGTTTACCGTGTTGAATATAGAATAAAAACATAGAATACAGAATGTAGAATATGCAATATAGAAGAACATAGAATGTAGAATGTGGAACACAACATATAATACAGAATAGAGAAGAATAAAGAATATAGAAGAATTAAGAATATATAATACAGACTGTAGAATATAGATTATAGAATATAAAAGAGCATAGAATATAGAGCACAGAACATATAATATAGAATACAGAACATAGAAGTTAGAAAATAGAATATAGAAGAATATAGAATATAGGATATTCACGAAAATGGAATATAGAGCACAGAATATAAGTCATAAAATATACAATATAGAGAAATATAAAGAATACAGAATGTAAAATATAGAATATACATTATAGAACACAGAACATAGAATTTAAAAGTATATAGATTACAGAATACAGAAGAATGTAGAATATAGAACATAGAATATAGATTATAGAAAAGAGAATATAGAATATTAAATATAGTAGAATATGGAATATACAATATAGTATATAGAAGAATATGGAATATTGACAAATATAGAATTTAAGATATAAAATATACAATTTAGAAGAATAAAAAATAGAATACAGAATACAGACTGTAGAAGTGTATAGAATATAGAAGAATATAGAGTATACAATGTAGAATGTAGAATAAGGAATATAGAACAAAGAACAGAGAATTTAGAATATAGAAGAATATGGAATATAGATTATGGAATACAGAATATACAAGAATATAGTATATAAAAGAATATAGAACACAGGGCATAAAACAGAATATTGATTATCAAGTACAGAATGTAGAATATAGAAGAATAAAAAATACAGAAGAATATAGAATAGAGTATAGAAGAAAATAGAATACAGAAGGATATAGAAAATAGATATAGAATATGGAATACAGAATATAGAAGTACATAGAATATAGCAGAATATGGAATATAGAAAAACATAGAATAGAGGAGAATATAGAATATAGAAGGCAATAGAATACAGGACACAAAAGAATATAGAAAACAGAAGAAAATATAATATCAAATATAGAAGACAATAGAAGATAGTAGATAGAAGACACAAGATGATAGGAGATAGAAGATTGAACATAGAATACAGCACAAAGAATATCAAATATAGACTATAGAAGAATATAGACTATACAGCACAGAATATTTAATATAGAAGAATATAAAATATAGAAGAATGTTAAATACAGAATTTAGAATGTAGAATATAGAGTACAGAATATAGAAGATAGAATATTGAAGAATATAGAATATTGAAGAATATGGAATATAGAATGTAGGATACAGAATATAGAAGAATAGATAATATAGAATATAGAGTGTAGAACATAGAATATAGAAGAATGAAAAATACAGAATGTAGAATATGAATAAAGAATACAGTATATAGAATAATACAGAATAAAGGCGAATACAGAACATAAAATATAGACTATAGAAGAATATAGATTATAGCATACAGAAGAATATAGAATGTAGAATGTGGAATACAGAATATAGAAGAATATAGAGTATATAACACAGAATGTAGAATATAGAACATAGAATATAGATTTTAGTATATAGAAGAATACAGAATAAAGAATGTAGAATATAGAGTATAGAATATAGAATACAGAAGAATGCAGAATATGGGATAAAGAATATGGAATATAGATATAGAAGAATATAGAACATACAACATAGAATATTGAATATAGAATATGGAATGAGATATAGAATATAGAAGAATAAAGATATAGAGGTATATAGAATATAGAAGAATATAGGATATAGAATATAGAAGAGTACAGAAATTAGGAGGATATAGAATATAGAAGAATATGGAATATAGAATAATATAGGATATACGATATAGAATAAAGCAGAATATAGAATATAGAAGAATGTAGAATATTGAATATAGAATTTAGAATGTAGAATATAGACTATAGTATTTAGAATATAGAATATAAAAGAATACAGAATGTGAAATGAAGAATATAGAATGTAGAATATAGAAGAATATAGACTATAGCATATAGAGGAATATAGAATATGGCATGTAGAGTGTGGAATATAATATATATAATGTGGTAGAATATAAAATATAACAAATAGAAGTGTATAGAATATAGAATTTACAATATTGAATATGGAATATATAAAAAATTTTTTTGGAATATAGAATATATAAAATAGAACAGTATAGCTTATAAAATATGGAATATAGAGTACAGAATATAGAATAAAGAACATAGAGAATAGAAGATAGAACACAAGAGTATAGAATATAGAATATTGATGAATACAGAATATAAGACAAAATGTACAATGTAGAAGAATATAGAATACAAAATATAGAAGTATAAAAATTATAGAATATAGATAAATATAGAATGTAGCTTCTAGAATATAAAATATAGAATGTAGAAAATCGAATATGGAGTATAGAATACGGAACATAGAAGAACACAGTGTTTAGAAGACTATAAAATATTGATGAATATGGCAAAAAGAATATAAGAAATAAAATATACAATAGAGAAGAATATAGAATACAGACTGTACAAGTAGATTATAGAAAATAGAATATAGAATGTAGAATATAGAATACAGTACATAGAATAGAGAATGTAGCAGAATATAGAATATAGAAAGTAAATGTAGAATACAGAATATAGAAGACCATAGAATATAGAAGAATGCAGAATATAGAATAGAGAAGAATATGGTATACAGAATATAGAAGAGCAAACATGGAATATTGAATATAGAATGTAGAATAGAGAAGAATATAGAATAAAGAATATAGCATGTTGAATGTAGGATATAGAATGTAGAATACAGAGTATAGAATATAAAATTTAGTATATATTTCTAGTATATATAGAAATAGAAGAATATAGAATGTAAAACATAGAATATAGAATATGGAAAAATATAGAAAAAAGAAGAATATTGAATATAGAACACAGAATGTAGAATACAGAATATGGAATATGGAATACAGAACATAGAACATAGAAGCATACAGTATTTGGAAGAATATAGAATACAGAATATAGGACATAGAATATAGAGTACAAAATATAGGATATAGAAGATAAAATATAGAATATAGCATATAGAAGAACATAGAATACAGAATATAGAATGTAGAATATAGAAGAATATAGAGTAGAGAATATAGACTATAGAAGACAAAATATAGAAGATAGAATAAGGAATATTGAAGAATATTGAACATAGAATATAGGATTTGGAATATAGAATTAGAGTATAGAATATAGAAGAATATAGAATCTAGACTAGAGAATATAGAAGATAGAATACAGACGAATAAGGAATATTGACAATTATGGTATATACAATATAGAATAAAGGATATAGAATATACAATATAGAAGAATATTGATTATAGATTATTGAGGAATATAGAATATAGAGTTTACAGTGTAGAATATAGAACAAAGAATATAGAATATAGAATAAAGAAAAATTTAGATTATAGAATGTAGAATATAGAGCCATATACAATATAGAACATAGAATATGCAGAATATAGAATAGAGAAGAATAAAGAATATAGAAGTATTTAGAATACAGAATGTAGAAAGTAGAATATAGAATACAGAATATGAAATAGAGTATAGAATGTAGAATATAGATTATAGAATATAGAGAACAGAATATAGCATATAAAATAAAGAATATAGAAGATAGACTATAGAAGGATATAGAATACAGAATACAGGATATTGACAAAAATGGAAAATATAGAATATAAGATATAAAATATACAATATAGAAGATTATAGAATATAGAATGTAGAAGTATATAGATTATAGAATACAGAAGATGTAGAATGTGGAATATAATATATAGAAGAATATAGAATACAGAATAAGAAGAATATAGAATGTAGAATATAGCATATGGAATATAGAATATTGATGAATATGTAATATAGAAGAATATAGAATATACAGAACAGAATATAGAACATAGAAGATAGAATATAGAAGAATATAGCATAGAAAATATGGAATATAGAATATTGAATATGGAATGTAGACTATGAGATATAATATGTACAATATAGAAGAATATAGAATATACAAAACAGAATATAGAATGTAGAAGAATATAGATTATAGAATATAGAAGAATATTGAATATAGAATGCAGAATGCAGAATATAGAATATGGAACATAGGACAGAGAATATAGATTATAGAATGTAGAATATAGAAGAATATGGACTATAGGAAAATTTAGAATATAGAATGTAGAGTGGAGAACATAGGATATAGAATACAGAACATACAAGAATATAGAATGTAGAATATAGAATACAGAATATAAAAGAGAGAAGTTAAAGAATATAGAAATATTTAGAATACATAATGTAGACTGTAGAATATAGAAGAATATAGATTATAGAATATAGAAGAGTATAGAATATAGAGAAGAGAATGTAGAATATAGAACATAGAGGATAGAACATAGAATATAGAAGAATATAGAATAGAGGATATTCAGGAAAATGGAATACAGACTATAAGACATAAAATATGCAATATAGAAGAATATAGAATAAAGAACGTAGAATGTAGAATATAGATAATACAATACAGAACATAGAGGAGAGAATATAGAATGTAAAAGTATATAGATTACAGAATATAGAAGAATATAGAATATAGAATGTAAAAGTATGTAGATTACAGAATATAGAAGAATATAGAATACAGAATGTAGAATATAGATTATAGAACATAGAATATAGAATACAGAAGAATATAGATTATAGAATATAGACAGTAGAATACAGAAGTATATAGAATATAGTAGAATATAGAATGTTGAATATGGAATATAGAATATAGAAGAATATAGTTTATAAAAGAATACAGTATATAAAAGAATATAGAAAATAGAATATTGATGAATGTAGACTATAAGACATAAAATATACAATGTAGAAGAATATAAAATATAAAACATACAATGTAGAAGAATATAGAAAACAATGTAGAAGTATATAGATTAAGGAATACAGAAAAATATGGAATATATACTGTAGAATGTAGAAGATACAATATAAAACATAGAATATAGAATATTGAAGAATATAGATTATAGAATATAGAAGAATATAGAAAGTAGAAAAATATAGACTGTAGAATATAGATTACAGCGTGTAATATAGAATAGAGCATGTAGAAGAATATAGAACATAGAAGATAGAATATTGAATATAGAAAATAGAATGTAGATTATAAAATATAGAAAAATATAGAAGATTATAGGATATAGAGTATAGAACGTAGAAGAATATAGAAGAGAATAGAATATGGAAAATAGAATATAGACTGTAGAATATGGAATATAGAAGATAATAGAATATAGGACACAAAAGAATACAGAAAATAGAAAATATAATATAGAACATAGAATATACAATATAGAAGAAAATTGACGATAGAAGATAGATTGAAGATAGTAGATAGAAGAAAGCAGATGATAGAAGATAGAAGATTGAACATAGAACACAGGACATAGAATATCAAATATAGAGTATAGAGTACAGAATATAGAATTTAGAATGTAGAACATAGAAGATAGAAAACAGGATATAGAACTTAGAATATTGAAGAATAAGGAATATAGGATATAGAATATAGAATATAGAAGAATATAGAGTGTAGAATGTAGAATATAGAGTACAGAATATAGAAGATAAAATACAGAATATAGAACATAGGATATAGAATACAGAAGAAAATAGAATACAGAAGAATAGAGTGTAGAATGTAGAATATAGAAGAATATGAAATACAGAAAATAGAATTTAGAATATACAATATAGGTAAATATAGAATAATACAGAATAAAAATAATATAGAATATTGTTGTTGTTAGGTGCTGTCGAGTCGGTTCCAACTCATAGAGACCCTATGCACAACAGAACAAAACACAGCCCGGCCCTGCGCCATCCTTATAACCGGTGTTGTGCTTGAGCACATTGTTGCAGGCACTGTGTCAATCCACCTCGCTGAGGGTCTTCCTCTTTTCCGCTGACCCTGTACTCTGCCAAGCATGACGTCCTTCTCCAGGGACTCATCCATCCTGACAACATGTCCAAAGTATATAAGACGCAGTCTCGCCATCCTTGCCTCTAAGGAGCATTCTGGCCGCACTTTTTCCAAGATAGATGTGTTTGTTCTTTTGGCAGTCCATGGTATATTCAATATTCTTCGCCAACACCACAATTCAAAGGTGTCAACTCTTCTTCAGTCTTCCTTATTCATTGTCCAGCTTTCACATGCATATGATGTGATTGAAAATACCATGGCTTGGGTCAGGTGCACCTTAGTCTTCAGGGTGACATCTTTGCTCTTCAACACTTTGAAGAGGTCCTTTGCAGCAGATTTGCCCAGTGCAATGCGTCTTTTAATTTCTTGACTGCTGCTTCCATGGCTGTTGATTGTGGATCCAAGTAAAATGAAATCCTTGACAACTTCAATCTTCTCTCCGTTTATCATGATGTTGCTCATTGGTCCAGTTGTGAGGGCTTTTGTTTTCTTTATGTTGACGTGCAGTCCATACTGAAGGCTGTGGTCTTTGATCTTCAAATATAGATTATAGCATATAGACGAATATAAAATATAGAATGTGGAATATAGAATATAGCATACAGAACATAGAATATAGAAAACAGAATACAGAATATAGAAGACTATAGAAAATAGAAGAATATAGAATATATAATGTAGAACATAAAATATATAATAAAGACTAGAGAATATCGATTATAGAATATAGAAGAATGCAGAATGTAGAATATGAAATATAGAGTATAGAATAAAGATGAATATAGAATATAGAAAAATATTGAATGTAGAATATAGAATATGGAAGATAGGAAATAGAATACAATATATAGAATATTGAACATAGAATGTAGAATATAGAAGTATATAGAATATAGAGGAATATAGAACATAGAATATAGAACAGTATAGAAAATAGAAGAATATAGAATAGAGAAGAACATAGAATACAGAAGAACATAGAAAATAGAATATAGTATGTATAATGTAGAATATGGAATAGAGAATACAGAATATAGAATATAGAGTACAAAATATAGAATATTGAAGAATATGGAATATAGGATAGAGAATATAGAAGAATAGAGAATATAGAAGAATACAGAAGAATATAGAATATAGAAGAATATAGGGAGAATGAAGGGAGAAGCAGAGAGAGATTTCATAAAGACACAAGCAGAGATGACAATGTGACCACAGAGGCAGAGATTGGATGATGCAGCCACAGCCATGGAACAGAGACAGCCACCAGAATCTGGAACAGGCAATGAACAGATTCTCCCCTGGAGCCTCTGAAGAGTGTGTGGTGTGGTTCTGCCATGACAGCTTGATTAAGGCTCAGGTATTTTGGCTCTGACTTTGGATTTCTGGCCTCCTGAGCTGTGGAAGAATAAATTTCTGTTGTTTTAAGTCACTCAGTTTGTAGCAATTTGTTATAACAGACACAGAAAATGAATTAACTGACCAATAAAAGATGTGGTAATCTATGCATCATTATAGTATTGTAACCTGATGAGGGTGGGTCCTGCCCAGTGTGAACCCTTGAGTCAATTGAGAGACACCAGGCCTTTGAAAAAGAGGAAACAGACTCTATTGCAAGCCGGTCAAGCAAGGAGCTCAGAGATTAAGTCTCAAATCAAGCTCCCTGAGGTTGGGGATTCTAGTGCAGTTGCAGGGCTTGTGATAGGGAACTTATGCATAATTCATGAAGTTTCTAAGAACTGGCAGACAATTTCAGGAAATGAACACATACAGGGGTGCAGTAGGGGGTGCAATATGATGGCTGGGGGCATGTGGTTTTCAGGGGGGTATAAATTTTTTTTTTTTTTTATGAAACATGAAGTTTATCCAAGGACAGTTTTGTGGCTTATTGCTCATGTCCAAATGGAGTGAGGGGAAGGTTGGTGGGTAGCAAAGCAAACTTGAACAGAGAAGCAGTAAGATGGCCTTGAGCTGCTACACAGAATTTCTTATCAAAAGAGTGTGATGTGGCTCAGCTGTGATGGGAGGAAGGGGAACCATTTAACCCTGTTGTTTACGGTATCAATAATATATATATTTTTAAATAATTTTTATTGTGCTTTAAGTGAAAGTTTACAAATCAAGTCAGTCTCTCACATATAAACTTATATACACCTTACTACATACTCCCACTTACTCTCGCCCTAATGAGCCAGCCCGCTCCCTCCTTCCAGTCTCTCCTTTCGTGACCGTTTTGCCAGTTTCTAGCCCTCTCTACCCTCCCATCTCCCCTCTAGACAGGAGATGCCAACACAGTCTCAAGTGTCCACCTGATACAAGTAGCTGACTCCTCATCAGCATCTCTCTCCAACCCATTGCCAGTCCAATCCATGTCTGAGGAGTTGGTTCCTGTCCTGGGCCAACAGAAGGTTTGGGGACCCCAACTGCCGGGATTCTCCTAGTCTCAGTCAGACCATTAAGCCTGGTCTTTTTATGAGAATTTGGGGTCTGCATCCCACTGTTCTCCTGCTCCCTCAGGGGTTCTCTGTTGTGCTCCCTGTCAGGGCAGTCGTCGGTTGTGGCCGGGCACCATCTAGTTAATAATATTTTTAATAACATATCCAGACTTAAAAACTTAAGGAAGGAGAGGGTCTTTCAATTCTTAAAATAAGGCAGATGTTATGGGTTGAATTGTGTCCACCAAAAATGTGTGTCAACTTGGCTAGACCATGATTCCCAGTATTGTGTGGTGGTCCACCATTTTGTCAAGTGATGTGATTTTCCTACACACTGTAAACCCTACCTCTATGATGTTAGTGAGGTAGGATTAGTGGCAGTTATGTTAATGAGGGAGGACTCAATCTACAAGACTGGGTTGTGTTTTAAGTCAATCTCTTTTAAGATATAAAAGCGAGAAGCAAGCAGAGAGACAGGGGGACATCATACCACCAAGAAACAAGAGCCAGGAGAATAGAGTATCCTTTTGATTGGGGGTCCCTGTGCTTAGGATCTCTTGACTGGGGAATATTGATGACAAGGACTTTCTCCCAGAGCCAACAGAGGGAGAAGGCCTTCTCCTGGAGCTAGCACCCTGAATTCGGACTTCTAGCCTGTTATGCTGTGAGAGAAAAAAATTCTCTATGTTAAACCCATCCATCCACTTGTGGTACTTCTGTTATAGCAGCACTAGCTAGCTGAGACAGCAGGTATATTGAAAAATATATCTCTGGCACAAAAAGCCTCAAATTGCTGAAAGAAATTAAAAATAGACTTGTATTTTTGTATATTTGTGTGGGTACGTGTGTGTGTGTATAAGCTCTGGTGGGTTTATATATATATATACACCTATATATGAGTTCTGGTGGCACAGCGGTTAAGTGCTCTGATGCTAATCAAAAGGTAAGCAATTTGAACTCACCAGCCTATTCCACAGGAGAAAGGTGTGGCAGCCAGCTTCCATAAAGATTTAGAGCCTTAGAAACCCTATGGGGCAATTCAACTCTGTTCTATAGGGTCACTATGAGTTGGAATTGACTCGGGGCAACTGGTTTGATCTGGTTTTATATGTATATATATATGGTGTAAGATGAATGATTGAGCTACTGGAAAAGTAAGAGAAACCTGCACTATCTAGAAAAATATTGTGAATGAGTTCTGAAAAAGGTCAATACAGGTAACAGACACAAAAAAGGTGTTGATATAGGTATTCGACTTTACTCACACAATGTGGAAAGGAAGCAAAATTAAGTCCCATGCACAGTGGTTAGTTATTGCACATGCAGAGATATCAAGCTGGGACCAGGAAAGTTATTTTCTTAAACAACCCAGTAAGAAAAAGCTACGTCAAAGATAAATGAGGACCATGACTTCCCTTAACCATAGATGTCTGTGGAAGGGAAATAAAAAAGCTTTTCTTAAAATTTCTATTCTCATCCCCACACTTACATATATTTGGAAGTAAATTGCACACCACCGTGTAACTTAAATATCACCATCTCAAAATTGAGTTAACATAGAGTCCGAGTGATGAGCAGCCAGTTACTGAGCAACTGTGAAGGACAATTCTCTTATTACAATTCAGATATAGACATAGATAAATTTCTAAACAATATGATCTCAGAATGAAATATCTCATATTATATGTTTAACAGTATTGCTCGGGGCAAATCTGCTACAAAAGACCTCCTTAAAGTGTTAAGAAGCAAAGATGTCACTTTGAAGACCAAGGTGTGCCTGACCGAAGCTATGGTATTTTCAATGACCACATATGAATGTGAAAGCTGGACAATGAATTAGGTGTTGGTGAAGAATATTGAATATGCCAGTGACTGCCAGAAGAATGAACAAATCTATCTTGGAAGAAGTACAGCCAGAATACTTTTTTGAAGCAAGGGTGCCGAGACTTTCTTTCACGTGCTTTGGATATGTTATCAGGAGGGATCAGTCCCTGGTGAAGGACATTATGCTTGATAAAGTAAAGGGTCAGTGAAAAAGAGGAAGACCCTCAAAGACATGGATTGACACAGTGACTACAGCAATGAGCTCAAACATGGCAATGATTGTGAGGATGGCACAGGATGGGGCAGCTTCTTGCCCTCTTGTACATGGTGTCACTATTAAAAAAAACAACCATTGCCATTGAGTCAATTCTGACTCATAGCGACGATGGCAACTAACAACGACAACATATTTTTTTCTCAAGTATTGGGATGGGAAACAACCAAGGTAACAGAATCTTAATATATTGCCTAATGGAGACAAAAGTTCCTTTTGGAGTTAAACATCTGACCAGTAAAATTACTCAACAGCTCCATGGGAGTTGAGAGTAGATTGCATACCACCACGTAACTTAAATATCACCATCTCAAAATGTATTTAACATAGGGTCCGAGTGATGAGCAGCCAGTTACTGAACAACTGTGAAGGACAATTCTCTTATTACAACAGATATAGACATAGATAAATTTCTAAACAATTTATGACCCCTTGGGAGTGGAATAGCAGAATACTGTTGACATCTTATATAGAGTTTAAATCATTTCTGGTTATCTTTTGGGAGAATGTCCCCTCAGTTTTGTACTGAAAGGAATTGACAATTCTCTCTCTTTTTTTTTTTTTTTTGTACGTAATTGGTAGACAGGAACACCAGCCTCCACAGGAGATTTCTTTTTCTTTTTTCCTTTTATTTCATTTAATTCCCTCGAGTCTTTTATGAGCAAAATTTTGCTGTTGTGAAAAATGCTGCAATGAACATGGGTATGCATTTGTCTATTCATGTGACAGCTCTTATTTCCCTAAGATATATTCCTAGGAGTGGGATTGCTGGATCTTACGGTGTTCTCTTTCTAGCTTTCTAAAGAAGTGCCATATCATTTTCCAAAATGGTCGTACCATTTTGCATTCCCACCAGTAGTGCATAAGAGTTCCAGTCTCCCCACAAATTCTTCAACATGCGTTATTTTTTGTTTTTTGTGTTTTTTTTTATTTATGCCAGTAATGTTGGGGTGAGATGGTATCTCATTGTAGTATCATTTGCCAATTCTCTATTGGCTGGTGATGAGGGTCATTTCCTCATGTGTCTGTTAGTCACTTGAGCGCCTTCTTTGGTGAAGTGTCTGTTAATTTCCTTTGCCCATTTTTTAATTGGATTATTTGTCTTTTTGTTGTAGAGGTATTGGATTTTCCTGGAGATTTTAGAGATTAGACTTCTGTTGAATTTGTCATAGTCAGAGATTTTTCCAAATCTAAGTTCTTTTTTTACTCTTTTGGTGAAGTCTTTTGATGAGCAGGAGTGTTTAATTTTTAGAAGATTCCAGTAATCTAACTTATATTCTAGAGTTTGTGTCTTGTTAGTTATGGTTTGTATTCTGTTAATGACATGTATTAGGGCCTCTAGCATTGATCCTATTTTTTCTCCTATGACCTTTGTGGTTTTTGATTTTATATTTAGGTGTTTGATCCATTTTTAATTAGTTTTTGTGTATGGTGTGAGGTATGGGCCCTGTTTCATTTTTTTGCAGAGGGACATCCAGTTTTGCCAGCAGAATTTGTTAAAAAGACTGTCTTTTCCACATTTGATGGACTTTGGGCCCTTTTCCAAGATCAGGTGATTGTAGGTGGATGGATTTACACCTGGGTTCTCAATTCTGTTCCACCAGTCAATGTAGCTGTCATTGTACCAGCACCAGGCTGTTTTGACTACCGTAGCCGTACAGTAGATTCTGAGGCCAGGTAGTGTGAGTCTTCCTAGTGAATTCTTCTTCTTCAATAGTACTTTACTTATGTGGGGCCTCTTTCATTTCCGTATAAAGTTAATGATTAGTTTTTCCATCTCTTTAAAGAATGCTCTTGGTATTTGGATGAGAATTGCTTTGTATTTGTGGATTGCTTTGGGTAGAATTGATATTTTCACAATGTTGAGCTCACCTATCGATGAGCATGTCCCTCACTTTTGTCATTTTGAGATACTCATTATTTGTTGTTTGTTTCTTTAACAATCTGACACTTCCTCTTCTCCTTCAGGACATTCACATGTGTTCTTCTGTCTGCTAGAGGTGGTTTCTCTGGTACCTCAATTCATTTGTACTTTAATTGTACTCTCTTGGAGAAGTCTTCTCGGATTCTCTCAAACTCTTACATGTTTCCAGAATGTCCTGTGCTTCCTCTTTAAAGCAGTAATATTATTTGAATTTGAACTAATAACCAAGTATCAGCCTTGCTCAGGAGTAAGTTACTTTTGCGGTTATTTAAATTTAAATATGAATGAAATAATATAGCAGTTCAGTTCCTTAGTCACACTAGCCGTATCTAAAATGATCAGTAGCCACATGTGTCTAGTGGCTAATGTATCAGGCAGCACAGATTATAGAACATTTCCATTATTGTAGAAAATTATTTTGGACAAGTGCTGCTAGATCAGTTACTTCTCCTTTTTGTTGTTCTTAAACCAAACCTGTGCAACCCAGAACCAAGGCCCTGTGCAACATTTGCACTAACATCATCAAATCTTTCATTTATTCCTATAAACACTAGGTATTTTCAGACGTGCTCACATACACACAAATACACACCCATATACACCCATACTTTTCCTGAAGGTTTGGTCTAAATTTAATAAAATCCTTGAAATCTTCCCTTTGTGTAAAGCCAAGATTAGGTGCTATCTCCTCTTTGCTCTCCCAAAACTTTGTCCTCTTAGCTTACTCTACTGAAATTATTTGTACATAAACCTGTTTCTATTAAATTACTACCTAACCTGGAAGAAACAGAATTTGGTTGTTTTATATTTATATCTCTAGTGCCTGGTAGAGGTGACATAATTCATACTCAATAAATATATTTTAATCAAAGATTTGAAACTCTTGTACTGTCCTCTCATTGGTGAAAGTTTTGGTTTCACAAAAAATATATATATATAGTTATTAAGTCAAATATTTATACATATATCTACATCAATATTAACACCTACATGTATATTTATACAGGCAACAATGGATCTGCAATTAGTTTTCATTTACTAGAATTTCATGTGAATAAAATCATATAATATGTACTCTCTTTTTTTGTTTTGTGCCATTTTACTCTTCTTTTTCTTGTTTCCAACGGTAAAACATTTGTTTATTGATTTGAGATCTGTCTTCCTTTTTAACATAGGCACTTGGAGCTATTAATTTCTCTATAAACGATTCTAAAGTTGCAATCCATATGTTTTAGCATGCTGTTTGTCACTTCCTTTTATCTAAAAATATTATTTTTAAACTCTCCTTGTGATTTATTCTTTGGCTCATTTGTTATTTAGGAGTGTACTGTTTAATTTACATATATTTGTGATTTTCTTATATTTTCTTCTATTGTTGATTTCTAATTTAATTGTATTTTGGTCAAAGAACATATTTTGTATTATTTCAATTATTTTGTATTTATTTAGGTTTTTTTTTTGTTTTGTTTTATAGTCTGGCATATGGTCACTCTGGAGAATGTCCCAGGTATACTGCCTAGTTTTATATCCATTATTGAAAATGAGTTATTGAAGTCTCTAACTATTATTGTGAGATGTTAGGGGAATATATGTTTATAATTGTTTATTCTGCCAAATAGATTGACAATTTATAATTATAAAATATTATTTGTATCCTGTATCTTTTTTGTCTTAAAGTCTAATACGTCAAATATTAATATAGGCAACTCAGCTCTTTTTTTTTTTTTTTTGGCTACTGCTCACATGGTATGTTAGATTCCTAGTGCTGCCATAACAAAATACTACAAAGTAAATGGCTTTGAAGAACAGAATTTATTGTCTCAGTTCTGAAGACTAGAGGCCCAAATTCATTAATGGGTCTATGAGCTCTCTCTCTGTTTGTTCTACGGAAAGGTCCTACCTGTCTCAGCTTCTTGCAGCAAAAAAAAAAAAAAAAAACCCTGTTGCCGTTGAGTCAATTCCAACTCATAGCAACCCTATGGGATAGAGTGGAACTTTCTCATGGGGTTTTCAAAGAGCAGCTGGTGGATTCCAACTGCTGACCTTTTGGTTAGGAGCTGAGCTATTAGCTACTGCACCGTCAGGGCTCCTTGTAGCTTCTTGTAGCCCTTTGCAATTCTTGGCATGCTTATGGATGCTTATAGATGTGTCTGCCTCCACCATCACCTGGCATCTGTCTTACTCTGTGTGTTTCTTTCCAGCTCCCTCTCTGTTATCTCCTTTTAAGGTACCACTCAGAATGGAATAGGGCTTATCCTACTCTGGTATGGCTTAAGTGACAATATCATCAGCTGCTCTTTGGAAACACTATGGGGTGGTTCTACTCTGTCCTATATGGTCACTATGAGTTATAATCAACAGGATGGTGAAGGTTTTTCTTTTATCTTCCAAGAATAGCGCTATTTTCCCAAACAAGGTCACAACTTCCAGGTACAATTTTTAGCACTTCAACATATATATTTCGGAGACACTTTCAATCCGAAATACCTGGCCTATCTTTTAAATCCTATTTTCAATCTATTTGTGTCTTTTAATCTAAAGAGTGCCTATAATAGACAGACATATATTTGGGTTATGTTCTCTTTTTAGACTATGTTTCCAATCTCTGCCTTTCAATTGGGTTGTTTCACTATTTAAATTTAATTACTGATAAAGTAGGACTTATGTCTTCCTTTTTTTAAATATGCTTATGTCTTTTTTATTAGTCTATTCCTGGATTGCTGGCTTCTTTTGTGTTAAATTGGTACGTCCTAGTGTACCTTTAAATTTATTTATTATGTCTTTTACAGCATATGTTTCAAGCTATTTTCTTAATGATTTGTTGTGGATTACAGTTAGCATCTTAATGTAAAACCAACTCATTCAGATGAATAATGTCTTAATTTCAATAATGTTCAGTGTATCTTGATCCTGCTCATTCTTTGTAAAAAATTATCATACAAATTACATATTTGTACATTAAAAGCAAGTATTCTTTTCTCCATTTCATGAAAAGTTTTGTGCATTAAATGACACTACCAAGAAAATGAAAACATAATCGATAGAACGGAACAAATATTTGAGCATCATTTATCTGATAAAGCTCGAGTAATTTTTAAAAAGTGTATTGAAAAAACAAACTGTGTGAGTGAAATTTCTCAGGCCCATGAATATAATCACATGAACTAACACTCTTCTTTCTGCCAAGGAAAAGTAGATGACTAAAAATTGTTGCTTTCAAAGATTGTAAAACAAATTTGAACACAAATAAAAACTACATGACTTCTATTCAAGGCCACATAAATAATAGATATGCCATCGTCTTAGTTATCTAGCACTGCTATAACAGAAATACCACATGTGGATGGCTTTAACAAAGAGAAATTTATTCTCTCACAGTCTAGGTGTCTAGAAGTCCTAATTCAGGATGCCAGCTTCAGGGGAGGCTTTCGTTCGCTGTTGGCTCTGCAGGAAGGTCTTTGTCATCAATTTTCCCCTGGTTGAGGAGCTTCTCAGTTTAGGGACCCCAGGTCCAAAGATGTGCTGTGTTCTTGGTAGTTTTTCTTGGTGGTATAAGGTCCCCCTGTCTCTCTGCTTGCTTCCTTTTTTTATATTTCCAAAGAGATTGACTCAACATACTATCTAATCCTGTAGATTGAGCCTACCTCATTTATGTAACTGCTTCTAATCCCGCCTCATTAACTTCATAGTGGCAGGATTTACTACACATAGGAAAATCACATCAGATGACAAAATGGTGGACAATCATACCCTACTGGCAATCATGGCCTAGCCAAGTGGACACATATTTTGGGTAGGGGGGTGCAATTTAATCTGTAACAGCCATCTATCACCCCAGTAAATTCGTCACTTATATGTCTCTGATGAAAAATTATATCCAATATAGAACCCCATATGTTTTATAGGTGATTTTTTTTGATCTGACAGATATTAAGAAAACTTCTTTTTTAAAAAAGACATTAGACATTTCGGTGCTTGTGCACAGAGTGGACAGAAGGGAGAGCCCAAGAAGAGTCTTTTCTTTTTCCTTTTTTTAAAATAACTTTCTTTCGCTTATCCCGGACATGAAAATGTTCAACAGTTTAACCTCAGTTCATTCCCCTAAACATCTGTGGAGTCTGCTCCCTGAGCTTGCAAGCCACTGTCACTATTGTGTTTTTAACCTTTAAAATATCTCATTTAGCTTAAACTGTTGATCCTCTCCCCTGTCTTCCTAACTCCAAACATCTAAAAAACCATTCTCAGCACATTTAACAGATCAATCTTTATAACATAAAAATCTGATCACATTGTGAAAAATCAGCCTCAGAATCATCTACAGTCCATGTTTCTAGACTATCCCATGTGATTTAAAAAGTTATTTTAGGTACAGACACATGAAATTTTTATCTCAGTAATGTATTCACACTAAATTTTCAGGTCTATAGACCAATCAGATTAAGTCGTAATACATTTTAGGTCATAAAAGCTTTTTATGATTTGAAGCTGCCTCTTTTTCTTCCCTTGTTACATACTACCATGAGTGAGGCAAGCTTTCCCTCCAAGGGGAGCTAACCCTTGTTGATAACTCACTGTGGGCCAGGTTCTGATTTAAAAATGCTTTATACATACTGCCTCATTGCATTCTCAAAATAAACAACAAGTAAGGACTATTATTGTATCTATTTCATAAATGGAGAAACTTAGCAACAGAGTTTTAAAATTTGACTGGGCTCACATGTTATCCTGGGTTTATATCTGGCTGACTGGCTTAAAAGCCTACATTCCCCTTATCAAGCTAGTGACACTTGAACTAGGAAGTAGTGCCTCAAACATTGTGCATATTGTTATACACATGCCTATAACACCATTTTACTCTTTTTTTCCTATATATCACAACTGTCATAAGAATTACCCTTTTTCGAGCTGCATTTCTGATACACTGAAATAATTAAACCTTCATTACTATAAGAACACAATTTTGTGTAGAGCTTTACCATAAGAGAAATCATACTGTTTGAGAACTGTTTGTTTCTTTGTCTCTCCATAGCAAGCTGTATCATTCTAAAGAAGACAAAAATTATAACTAGCGTAGTATATAAGACAAGGTATACCTATAATAAATGCATGTAAACTACACTTATCTAGGCAAATTTGTACAGGAAAAATTAATATATAACTAATTTTGTTTTCACGACCCTGAAGTCGCATATCTTTGGGATCAAAAGAAAGTTAAAATTTGTGAAAATTTGAAGGTGGAACTCTTAATATTAACACTGCGAGAATTTTAAAGAAAAAGTAGGGAAATGTATTGTGCTGAAAGACTTGTTTAAATGCTGTAAGAAATTTAACTTACTGAAAGGATAAATTAAGTAAACATGAAAAAAGGAACAAAAAATATATTCACTGTTTCTGTCAAGATTTTAGTTTTTTTCCTTATTTTTTGAAAAAAATGAAAACTTTTTTGAGTGTATCCTTGAAAGCTCGTTTCACTTGCTTGTTCCTAAGACTGTAAATGAAGGGATTGAGTAAAGGGGCTACTGAGGTATAGATAACAGCTACATCTTTGGATAAAGTCACCCTTTCTTTTGCTGATGGCTTCATGTAAACGGAGACACAGCTACCATAAGTAAGGGAAACTGCAGTCATGTGGGAAGAACAAGTGGAAAAAGCTTTTGTTCTTTTCCGAGCAGAGGGAATTTTTAGAATGGTCTTGATTATATATGTATAGGAAAAAATTACTAAGAGTAGTGTGACCACTAGTGTTATAACTGCTGAAACAAATGAAATCATTTCTAGGAAGTGAGTGTCTGTGCAAAAATCTGCAGGATAGGAGAAGTGTCACACATGAAATGATCAATTACTTTGGAAGCACAGAATTCCAGCTTTAGTCCCAAGACCAACGGTGGAAAGGTAATCAGAAAGCCAGCTGTCCGTGAACTGAGTAGAAGTTGGTAGCACACTTTGCTTCTCGTAATGACTGAGTAATGCAGGGGTTTGCAGATGGCTGTATAGTGGTCATGGGACATGGCAGCCAGAAGGTACAACTCTGTAACTCCTGACAAAAGTAAAAGAATACTTGAGATGCATAACCATTGTAGGAAATGATTTTGTTTTTAGTCACAATGGTTGTCAAGAATCTAGACAACAATCTAGAGTTGTCAATAAGATTTCTAAGAAGGAGAAATTTTGTAGGAAGAAATACATTGGAATCTTGAGGTGAAGATGCAGTAGGGTGAGGAGGATGATGGATAAGCTCCCATCACACTCAAAATGTAGTTGAGAAAGAGAAATATAAAAATCACAATTGGTAACTGTGGGTCATCTGTGAGTCCCAAGAGAACAAATTCTATCTCCCTTGACTGGTTCTTCATTTCAATTTTGAGACCTATTAAACTGACATTAGGAAACAACTCCAAAAGCAGAAAAACGATTTTTTTAAAGCTACTTCAGGAAAAAAATCTGATATCCAGAAATGTAAACAAGTGTAAATATTTGCTGCAGTTTAACAAGGCAGATGATACCTAAAATTATAGTGTAGGTCAACCAAAGCATTCTCTATGTATCTTCTGTGTGTGTTTAATAAATTACTGCAAAAAAAAAAAAAAAAAAAAAGCCTTGTAACATCTAGGCAGCTTTTTCAGTGTCAATTTACAATGTATGTTCAACAATTTTTATTTTATGAATTTTTTAAAAATTGATGAAACGTATAGAAATATTTCCTTAACTACAATTGAATTTCTCCAATATATGCCATTAATTCTTTAGTTCCAATGCAGTACTGCTCCATTGTTCCTTTGACTTATTTTCTTCAATTACCATTTTTCTAGTTCCAAATCATTAGTCTTCTCATAATCATTTAAACTTATCATTTTGAAATATCTTCAAGATACAGTTAGTAATTTCAAAATTCTAAACAACTTGGGAGAAAAACCGTAGCTACAGGAAAAATAAAACAAATCAAAATCAATTATTTTCTGACTTGATCTTTGCCTTGGATTCAGGTAATTTGTAAATTCTTAAGTAATATTTTTTTCCCAGTTTGAGCCGACCACGATAAATAATTTTGTCTTTTTAGTATAAATATGAGGATGATTTTAATAACTAGGTGTTTTAATAACTAGAAGTAATTTAATAAAATCATTTTGTTATTCAAAGACTAGTATAGAAGTGGTAGTCAATAGTCACTTATGATGCTAACTATATTGTTTTTGGCACTCAATGTCATTGTTCTTAAATCCATAAATAAGACTTTTCTCTACAGACGAATAGGCCTAAATTGCTGACTGGATACATTATGTTCAGTAGATGACGGCCTTTTATAGATGTCTAGGACAGAAAAGAGAGCTTTTCTCTTTATTTGAAGGAAGATATTGAGGTGCTATCCAAGCATTCATCTATGTTTAATGTCAAAGTTAATTTACAGGTTTCATATGGTATTTAAATAAATGCATTTGCAAAACACTTTCCTTATTCATTTTAAAATCATTCCATGGGTTATTAATGTATGCTTTCCACATGAATGAAAATAATTTCCATGTGAATAAAAATAATTTAATCTATTCCTGCATATAAGAATTTTATTAGTTTTCCCTGAATTTCATTTTCTCACTCTCTACTCAATGCAATAAACACATCTATTTTCTTATAAGAATTTTGTTTTGTGTTTTAAATGATAACTATTGAAAAAAAAAAGTACAGTGCTCCTATTTCCAAGTGGCTTTTTTCCCAATATTTTATAGGTAGTAGTCCCTTCTATCTTCATTTTGCTCCGGAAAAGAGAGAGAGTGACAGCAAGAGAGATATTGATGAAAAATTCCTAAGTATTGATTTGTGTAAATCTCAAAACCAGAACACAAGAATAGTAGCAATTTTTCTTCTACTCCTTGACTACTGAAAGGATGAGAAGCTGAGTGATCATGAGTGTTTATTTATCAAATATGTATATCTGCACTGCCATTTCTTTAATCTCAGTTTTGCTCTAACTCAGTGGGAAAGGAAACTCTCTGAGTCAGTCAAACAATTTTTGTAACATCACGTGTCTAGGTGACAAGTCTATATGCTGCTTTCTTAAAAACCTGCAAAACAGAAGCTATTTTTACTCTTCAAAATCTGCTGAACGATCATAGTTACATATAGTAAAAAGCCTATAATGCTACAGTTTATATCAGTTCCTATATAATCAGGCAGCTTTGAATACTGCATCTACACAGAGCATGTATGATGATCCAGATGCCAGTGGTTATAACTATTGTACTTGTAGAACTACCTTCACCTATGATCTAGGTGACTTGCCATATGCAGGATTTATTGATTTCCCTTCTCCTTTAAGGACATATGCTATAAACAAAAGTCAAATAATAGATGTTGAATATTATTGCATTTATAATATTAGAAAAATTCCATTATTTGCATAAGAAATTTAATTCCAATGTTTTACGTGGGAAGGATTCAAAGCAGAGGGGAGATTTGGAAAGTATATGTATCTGTTAATATCTCCCAATATTACATACACTACAAAAATCACAGAACCTAGATATTGTAGAAAATTCAACTAGAATGTCCTTTCTGGTTACCAAATAGAGGTTTTCTGATTTTTTTCCTTAAATATTTAAACTTAAATGAAAATGATGCTCTACGAGAAGGGCATTTTAGGAAAGGTCTCAGGTTAAACAACCCACTCTTCGTAGCAAAGAATGACTCTGTTTACAGTTGTACACTAACAAAAGCCACACTTTTATCAATTTGCTCATAAAAGACTCAGGGGAATTAATTGAAATAAAGGGAAGACAGAAAAAGAAATCTCCTGTGGAAACTGGTGTTCAGGACCTACCACTTACATCAAGAAAAAAAAAGCCACAAAGCTGTATATTGATTTAAATACAAAGCTGAGGGAACACTCTCCCAAAAGATAACTAGAAACGATTGAAACTCTATATGGGATGCCAACAAGATTTCGATATTCCACTCCCCCAGAGCTATATGGGAGCCCTGGTGGCACAGTGGTTAAGAGCTTGGCTGCTAGCCAAAAGGTCGGTGGTTCAAATCCACCAGCCGCTCCTTGGAAACACTACGGGGCAGTTGTACTCTGCCCTATAGGGTCACTGTGAGTCGGAATCTACTCAACAGCAACCAGTTTCGTTTTTTGGGTTTTGGGGCTATATGAGTCGTTCTACTGGTCAGAGACCTTATCTCAAACAGGAGATTTCTCTTGCCTTCATTAGGCAATGTATTAAGATTCCACTAACTTGATTGTGGCCCACCCTAAGGCTTGAGAAGGAGGATTTAAATGGCTCCTATTAATTCTTATTTCTATTCTGAAACCATCTTAAACTGAAAACTTACAAATACAGAGCAAGAAATTTTTTGTTTTTTTTCCTGAATCATTTGATGCCCTATCTCCTGCTCAACACTGCAGTGTGCATTCCTTACAAAAAGAAAATATCTACTATATAATAACATGAATCCGTTTCTAATAAATATTAGAACAGTAACACACTAACATTGATATATTAATAACATCCAATATCCCAATCCTGTTCAATTTTTACAAGTTTATAGAGGTATAAATAGCTCAGAGTTATGTTTTCATTTGATTAGCATGACTTTAATTTCATTTAATACAGAATGGCTTTTCAGTCTTTCCTTAACTTCCTTGCATGTTGGAGATTACTTTTTGGTAAGCCTATATAATGTCCCTTGATTTGTGTTTTTCTGAGGTTTTACCTCATTAAAAAAAAAAATTCCATTAATTTACTTTTGGGCACCAGAATCACGGAAGTGATTCTATTTTTTCATTGAGTCCTATCTCTTGCATAACGTGGTGATTGACAGACTTCTCCATCATAAAAGTAATATTTTATATTTATAATTAATAAGCATTTTGTGGGAAGGTACTTTGAATACTCTGGATAAAGCAATCTTCATAACACTTTCAACTTACTCATTAATTACTTAATATCATTATGTACTCATGGTTTCCAATTTTATTTATTAACAAATATGTCAATCATCTATGTAGCTTATATATTTAATTTTTTACCTCAATTTTTACTTTAGTTTCAACTGGTCCCATTTTTTAAAAAATTCCTGCTGTTCAATAGTCTTATATATGTACTTAAATATCCTGGGAAATGTTTATTTCATCAAACTATTAAACATTCTTCAGTATAGTTTGTGTGAATTCTTTCAAATTCTTTAGTTTTTATGAGTCTATTCAGCAGTTATGGTTTCTGCTTGCTATTACTTGATGACCTCTAAAACATAATATAAGGTATTTTATTGTGAAGTCACATTATTTAGAATTTATCTGTGTCTATAAAAGTTTTTTTTTTTATATTTCAGTAGGATTGTGATTAGAAGTTTGTGAGGCAGTGGTATTAAGTTAATGAGACTGAAACAACTAGAATGGAAATAATGACAATGTTGACACAATGTGAAGAATGTAACAAGGTCGCTGAATATTATCTATAGAAATTTTTAAAATGGAAGTATGTTTTGCTATGCATATTTTTACCAAAAATGTGATAAAATATTTTTAAAAGCTGGTTCAGCTATATTACTATAAATCAGTATAGATATTTTTCATAATGACAAAAAGTTATATTCATCAAGAAGATAGAACAATTCCAAATTGGTATGCACAATGTCAAAGTATTGGAAATTAGAAATTCACAGCACTACAAAGAGAATAAAAAAAAATCCATAGGAATTTTGGAGATTTAAATAGCTCAGTAATTATATACAAAGCGAAAATAAAATAAAGGTATAGAATATTTAAATTATGTGATTAATGAACTCAACCAAGTTGAACTAACTAGAACACTGTACTTAATGACACAACACTTATAATTTTCAAATGTTCATGCAATTTTTATTAAAAATTTGACTATATGCTAGGCCATAAAATAAGACTCAACTAATTTCAGATAATTTAAGTTAAATAAAGCATATTTTCTGACATCATAGAATTTAAAAAAATTATACCAGTAGAGTTGTAAATATAAATGAAATGGGCTGTTTTTAATAATATTCAAAGATAACTAGAAATCCAAATATGCATGAACATTTAGGCAATATACTTATAAATAATGAATAGGTTGAAAGTAAAATCACAATGGGAATTAGAATACTTACAATTGAATGAAATGAAAATAATAAAATTACGTATCAAAATATGTAAACGCAGGTCAAGTTAACATTCTAAGAAATTGTATGGCCTTAAATAAACACATGAGAACAGAGGAATAGGCTGAAAGTTCATCCATCTTGATGGATGATCTAAGTTTCCATCCCAAACATTTTTAAAAATGGCAAATTACACTTTAATTTGAAAGAAGATAGAGAGCAGGAGAAACAAACAAAATAAAACACATACAATACATTAGGGAGTATTAATGGAGCTAAAATGTAGTTAATTATAAGAATAACAGAATACATATATGCACTAACGATAAAGAAAATGAAAATACATGTATCTGATATAAAAAACAGTGAGGTGATTTTACTTCTTAGTTTATAGATCTTATCACATAAGAGGACTGTTTGAAAACTTTATGACACTGGAATTGAAAATATTGATGAAATTGACTATTTATGAGGGAAGGACGTGGGGAAGTAACTTTCCATGGCTCTGTTCCATAAGTATAAAAGTTGTTACATGATTAACTATCTTCTCACTAAGAAATTTCATGTAGATTTCCTATAAAGTGCCTAGTTCTTTGCTTTTATTGTCATTGTTTTATTGTTTTGTTTTGAAAAATTCTTGGAGCCCTGGTGGCACAGTCTTTAAGAGCTACAGATGCTGATAGGGAAGCCAACATGGTGCTATGGACAGAAGCACCATGCTGTCCCTCTGCAGCAAAGACCCCCAAAACTAAGTAAAACAGGCACAAATGTCAATCCTGGAACCCTAAGCATCAAATGAAGGGAAAGAATTTGATCAAGCACTGAATGGGATAAGAAACTGACAGAGAACAGAGAATGAATGAGGAGAACTGTGGAGTGGAGGCTCCCTACCAGCTAACGTGGCACAGATTCGCCATCTTGTACTATAACCACCAAGGAGTGCAGACAAAGAGTACAGGAAGGCAAATTCATAGGGCTCCCAACAGGAGTTAGAGCACTCAGCAAGCAGGGATACACGCTTTCCCACCCCTCACCCTTCTTCCTTCTACGTGGCCTCCTCCATTTTCCAGTGGGCTACAGTCACTCGGATGGAGAGACACCAGTTCACTGCTGCCCAGGTCCTCCCCGACTCCACCAGCTGGCTCCTTCAGTGCCGATTATTTTTGTTATTATTATTATTATTGCCTTTCTTTGTTTTTTCTCTCTGTCTCCTTTCCTTCCTTTTATTTCTTCCACCCTGCCAGCCCCTTTGCTGTCCCCATCCTTTATTGACAAGCTATGCCACACTGCTGGGCCGGAGAGCCACTGGCACATCTTCCTCAGTTTTGTGCCACCCCCACTGGCCAGGTCTCTTAGCAACATTTTTTTTCCTGCTTCTCTCTCTCTCCCTACCTTCCTTTGCTTTCTCCCACTCAGATAGCCCCATGTGCCGTCCCCATCCCTTCTTGGTGGACCGTATAACACTGTTCAGCTAGAGAGCTGCCAACATGGCCTCCCCAGTTCTGTGCTGCCCACACTGACTGGGTCTCTCAGTCCGTTTTTTTTTTTTTTTTTCAAATTTTTCTCTATCTCTTCCTTCTTTCCCTATCTTCCACCCACCTAGACCCATGTGCTGCCCCCATCCCATCTTAACAGGTAGTGTTGCACCGCTGGGCTAGAGTGCCCTGGATCCATGCTGCTGCCACTGGCCGGCTCAGCACCATATTTTTTTGTTTTTGTTTCTACTCTCTCTCTTCCTCCTTTCCTGTTTCCCACCCATCTAGTCTTGTACAGTGTCCCTGCTTCTTCTCGAACGGCCTTACTGCACCACTCTGCTAGGGAGCCACCAGCACACAGCCTCCCTGGACCTACATTATCCCCACCAGCTAGCTCCCTAATCACAATGTTGTTTTAGTTTGTTTCCTTTGGTCTTTTCTTTTTTTCCAGTTTCTTCTCTCTCACCCCCTACCTCCTCTTCCTTTCTCCCACACACCTAGCCTTGTGTGCCACCCCCACCCTCTCTCAAAGAGTTGTGATGCACCCCCAGGCTAGAGCGACACTGGCACGCCACTTCCCCAGTTCTGCATCATCATCACCAACTGGCTTCCTCAGCACAATTTTTATTTGTTTTTGCTTTTTTTCCTTTTTGTAGTTGTTTCTTTTGTCTCTCTTCATTCCTCCTTTTTCTTTCTCCTGCCCACCTAGCCCTGTGAGCTGCCCCCTCCTTATTGACAGGCTTGCTGCACCACTTGGTTAAAGAGCCTTTGGCACACGGCCTCTCTGGGTCTGCACTACTCCCACAGGCTGGCTCCCTCAGCACCATATTTTTTCTTTTTCTTTCTTCTTCTCCCCTTTCCTTCTTCCTTCCACCTAGGCCCTACACTGCCTCCACTCTTTCTTGACAGGCCATGCGACACCAGCCGGTGAGAAAGACATCAGCTTGTCATCACGCTGCTTCCACCCTGCCCCAACAGTAGGCTCCTTCAGCACCATATTTATTTTTGTTGTTGTTGTTTTGTTTCCTCTCTCTGTTTCCCTTCTTTCCTTTCCTTTCTCCAGTCCACCTAGGTCCATGCACTGCCCATGCACCTTCTCAACAGGTTGAGCTAGGATCTCTCAACTAGAAAGTCACCAGCACATGACCTCCCTGGGTATGCCCTGCCCCACCTGCTGAGTTCCACCACACTGCCATTGTATTTACTTCTTTTTCTTTTGCCTCTCCATTTTTTGCTTTGTTTTCATTCTGTTTCTCTGTCTCTTATTTCTCTTCTTTCTGTCACCTGCTTAGTTCCACACATTGCATTCTCTCCTTTGCCTCCTGCCTATCTACACCACACACAAAGTGCCGTACCCATGAGAGGTATCAGTCCAAATCCCTGGACCTCTGAACCACATCAGCACTTCCCTGTCAGCCCACGTTCATGTTGCAAATGATCCTTCCTTCTCTCCCCTCCCTAGTGGACCTTCCCAGCTGCATCATAGCTGAGCAACCAGCCTTGCCCACCTGGGCGAGGTGGTGAGAAGTATGCCCACAGACAAGCAACAAAACACACCCAGCCTGCCTGCTCAGATATAACCAAACAAAACAAAAAACAGGATGAAACAAGCAAATCTACAATCAATAAATGAAGAAAATAATTCCTGACTGTCCTGGAAACAACAGACAATATCAAAACATATTAAAAACAATAGGACGGGATGAGTCCAAAAAGCAACCAAAATAAAACACCACATGACCTCTGGTAGAAGTAAAGGCACTGGAATTACCTCATAGGGAATTCAAAAGTCTAATATTCAGGACTCTCCAAGAGATTAAGAAAGAGATGAAGGAAAAGACAGACAAGACTAAGGAAAAAATAGATAAAATTATGGAAAATACAGACAAAAATCAGGAAAAACACAAAGCAAAGGGAGAATTTGGGGAAACAATACAAGAGCAAAATGTCAAAATAAATAAACAATTAGAAATCATACAAAAACAGCAATTAGAAATCCAGAAGACAAAATAATTTTAGAAATGGGCAGTGCAATAGAAGGTTTTAGGAGCAAATTTGAAACAAGGGAACACAAGATCAGTGAAACCAAAGACAAATCCTTGGGTACCACTTTGTTTGAAGAAAAATCTGAAAAAAGAATAAAGAAAACCTGAGAACCATGTGGGATACAAACAGAATCAAGAATTTGTGAGTGACAGGAATTCCAGAACAGGGGGAGAAAATGAAAAACACAGAGAAAATCACTGAAGGCTTGCTGACAGAAAGCTTCCCTAATATAATGAAAAATGAAAAGCTGACCATCCAAGAAGCTCAAAAAAAGCACATATAGAATAGACTTCAAAAGAAAGTCACCAAACCATATTGTAATTATACTTGCCAAAACAAAAAACCAAAAAAGAATCCTGAGAGTAGTTGAGAAAAATGAAAAGTCACATACAAAGGGGATACTATAAGACTAATCTCTGATTACTAGGCAGAAACCATGAAGGCAAGAAGGCAATGGGATGACATATAAAAACTTGAAAGAAAATTTGTCAACTAAGAATAATACATCCTGCAAAATTCTCACTCAAATATGATGGTGAAATTAGGAAATTTCCAGATAAACAGAAATTAAGGGAATATGTCAAAACCAAACCAAACTTACAAGCATTATGAAAAGGATCCCTTAAGTTAGTGAGCCAACGACATCAGACAACAACCTGAATCTAGGACACAGGAGAGTATCAGCCAGGTGCCAACCTAGCTAATGAGCACTAAAGGACAAAAGAAAACTAAAAGATGTACAACAGGGAACAAGGGAAGTCAATCTGCAAATGACAACAACATCAGAACAGTAAAAGTGAGAATAAACAGTGTAGGTACACAATTTTCAAATGGAGAGGAAGTCAAGGTGATATCATGTAATAAAAGACTGGTTTAAACTTAGGAAGATGGTGTAAATTTTAAGATAACCACAAAGAAAGTTAATAAACCTACTCATTAAAATAAAGAAGAAAAAGACAAAGTTTCAGTGTCATGGATTGTATTGTGTCCTCCCAAAATATGTCAACTTGGCTATGTCATGATTCCCAGTATTTTGTGATTGTCCACCACTTTGTCATCCGATGTGATTTGCCTATGTGTTGTTAATGAGATGAGATTAGTATCAGTTAATGAGACGGTATTAGTAGCAGTTATGCTAATGAGGCAGGACTCAATCTATAGGAAGAGTTTGTGTCTTAAGCCAATCTTTTTTGAGATATAAAAGAGAGAGAGAGATGGCAACCTCATACCACCGTGAAAGCAGCACCGGGAGCAGAGAGTGTCCTTTGGACCCAGGGTCCCTGTGCTGAGAAGCTCCACGACCAGGGAAGATTGATGACAAGAACTTCCCTCCAGAGCCAACAGAAAGACAGAAAGCCTTCCTCTGGAGCTGACGCCCTGAATTTGGACTTCTAGCCTACCAGGCTGTGACAGAATAAACTTCTGTTTGTTAAAGCCATACATTTGTGGTATTTCTGTTAGCAGCACTAGACAACATAGACACTCAATAAACATAAAATCTATGAAAATGAGAGACATGAAAAAAATCCACAAACAAAAGGAATTCAGTACAGGAGAGAAAGAGGTATGAAGAAAACATCTGCACCACACACACAAAAAAAAGCACTACAAAATGACAGCAATAAACTCATACCTATCAATAATCATACTGAATGTAAATGGCTTAAATGTACTTGTAAAGATACAGAGAGTGACAGAATGGGTTAAAAAAAACAAAATTATCAACATGCTGTCTACAAGAGGCACACCTTAGAAATGAAGACATAAATATATTAAAAATGAAAGGATGGAAAATAATATAGTAGGCAAATGACAAACAAAAATGGAGCAGGAGAGGCAATACTTATCTCAGATAACATAGACTGCAAAACAAAAATCATAAAAGATAAGGAAGGACATTAGGTAATGATTAAAGGGACAATCCACCATGAGAACATAACAATAATAAATATCTACACAAGCAATGACATGGGTCCAAAAACATAAAACAAACTCCAACAACACTGAAAAGAAATTTACAGCTTCACAATAATAGTAGGAGTCTTGAACACACCAGTTTTGGTAAAGGACAAAACATCTAGAAAGAAACTCAACAAAGATACAGAAGACTTAAAGGCCACCATCAACCAACATAACCTCATAGACATATACGGAGCAATCCACCCAACAGCAGCAAAGTACATGTTATTTTCCAATGCACATGGAACGTTCTCCTGAATAGACCTCATCTTAGGGCACAAAGCAACCTTAAACAAAACCCAAAACACTGAGATAATACAAAGCACCTTCTCTGATCACAAAGCAACCAAAGTAGAAATTAATAAAAAGAAGAGCAAGGAAAAAATCAAATATATGGGACTAAATAACAACCAGCTTAAAAACCAGTGGGTAATACAAGATATCAAAGAGAGAATTAAAAAAAATTCAAAGTCTCAAATGAGAATGGAAACCCATACCAAAACCTTTGGGACACAGAAAAGGCAGTGCTCAGAGGTCAATAGGGATAGATGCACACATCAAAAATGAAGAAATGGACAAAATCAAAACACTAGCTATACAACTCGGACAAACGGAAAGAGAAGAGCAGGAGAAGTCCACAGCCATGAAAAGAAAGGAAATAATAAAAATCAGAGAGAAGTGAATGAAATAGAAAATAGAACGGAGCAACAAAACCAAAAGTTGGTTCTATCAAAGGATCAACAAAATCAACAAAACATTGGTCAAATTGACAAAAGAAAAACAGTTGAAGACAAAAATAACCCAAATAAGAAATAAAACGGGGGACATTACAACAGACTTAACTGAAATAAAAAGGTTCATGACAGAATACTATGAAATCTATACTCCAACAAATTTGAAAACCTAGAGGAAATGGACAAATTTCTAGAAACACACTATCTTCCTAAACTAACATAAACTGAGGTCTAAAATCTGGACAGACCCATAATGAGAAGAGATTGAAAAGGTAATAAAAAAAACTTCCAATAAAAAACAGCCTTGGCTCAGATGGCTTCACTGGAGAATTCTACCAAACATTCAAAGAAGAATTCACAGTAGTACTACTAAAACTATTTCAGAATATACAAAAGGAAGGGATACTTCCTAACTGATTCTATGAAGACAGCATAACCCTGATACCAAAATCAGGCAGAGACACCCCCCAAAAAGGAAAATTACAAGCCAATATCTCTCATGAATATAGATGCAAAAACTCTCCACAAAATTTTAGCCCATAGAATTCAGCATCATATTAAAAACAAAAACAAAAAAAAACCTTGACCAAGTGGAATTCATACCAGCTATGAAAAAAAAAATTTTTATGCAACAATGATTCAACATTGGAGAAACAGTCAATGTGATCCACCACATAAATAAAACAAAAGAATCACATGGTCATCTCAATTAAAAAAAAAAAAAAATTATCTCAATAGACTCAGAAAAGTCATTTGATAAAGTATAACACCCATACCTGATAAAAACTCTCAATAAAATAGGTATAAAAAGGAAATTTCTCGACATAATAAAGGGCATCTAAACAAAACCAACAGCCAATATCATTCTCAACAGAGAGTGGCTGAAAACATTCCCCCTGAGAACAGGAACAAAACAAGGATGCCCTTTATCACTACTGCTATTAAACATTGTGCTAGAAGACCTACCTACAGCAATAAAAAAAGGAAAAACAGGACATTCAAATAGACAAGGAAGAAGTAAAACTATCCCTATTTGAGGATGATATTATACTGTACATAAACATCCTCAAAGATACACAAGAAAACTACTGGAACTAATAGAAAGATTCTGCAGTAGAGCGGGATACAAGATAAACATAGAAAAAACTGTTGGATTCCTATACACCAATAAAAAGAACATGGAAAAGGAAATGAGTAAAGCAATACAATTTAAGATAAGTCCTAAAAAAATAAAATACTTAGGCATAAATCTAACCAGGACATAAAGGACATATACAAAGAAAACTACAAAATCCTACTGCAAGAAATCAAAAGAGACCTACATAAATGGAAAAACATACCATGCACATGGATAGCTAGACTCAACATTGTGAAAATGTCAATTCTACCCAAAGCAATCTGCAAGTACAATGCAATGCCAGTCCAACAGCATTCTATAACAAGATGGAAAAACTAATCATTAAATTTATTTGAAAAGGTAAGAGGCCACAGATAAGTAAATCACTATTGAAGAAAAAGAATAAAGCAGGAGGCCTCATACTGTTTGACCTCAGAAACTGCTCTACAGCTACAATAGTCAAAACAGCCTGGTATTGGTTCAATGACAGACACAGTAATCAATGGAATTGAATCAAGTATGCAGATGTGAATCCACCCACCTATGGTCAACTGATCTTCAACAAAGGCCCGAAGTCCACTAAATGGGGAAAAGACAGTCTTTCTAACAATTGGTGCTGGCAAAACTAGATGTCCATCTGTAAAAAATGAAACAGAACCCATACTTCACACCGTACACAAAAACTAATTCAAAATAAGTCAAAGACCTAAATATGAAATAAAAAACTATAAAGATCATAGAAGAAAAAACAAGGTCAATGCAAGAGTCCCGAATACATGGCATAAATGGCATACAAACCATAACCAACAATACACAAACACCAGAAGATAAGCTAGTAACTGGAATCTTCTAAAAATTAAACACTTATGCTCATCAAAAGATTTCACCAACCCAGCAAAATGAGAACCTACAGATTGGGAAAAAAATTTGGCTATGACAAGTCCAACAAAGTTGCAATCTCTAAAATCTGTAGGAAAATCCAGCACCTCTACAACAAAAAGACAAACCAATTAAAATCTGGACAAAGTATATGAACAGATACTTCTCTAAAGCAGACATTCACATGGCTAATAGACACATGAGAAAATATTTCCGATCCCTAGCCATTAAAGAAACATAAACGAAAACTACAATGAGACACCATCTCACCCCAACATTACTGGCACTAATCAAAAAAAAAAAAACTGAAATTAACAAATATTGGAGAGGTTGCAGGGAGATTGGAACTCTTATGCACTGCTGGTGGGAATGCGAAATGGTACAACCATTTAGGAAAAAGATATGGTGGCTTCCTTAAAAAGCTAGAAATAGAACTACTATATGATCCAGCTATCCCACTTCTAGGAATATATCCTAGAGAAATAAGAGCCATGATACAAACAGACATATGTGCACCCATGTTCATTGCGACATTATTAACAATAGGAAAATGGTGGACACAACCTAAGTGCCCATCAACAGAAGAATGGATAAACAAACCATGGTACATACACAACATGAAATACTGTGCAATAATAAAGAACAATGATGAATCTGTGAAACATCTTACAACATGGATGAATCTGGAGGACATTATGCTGAGTGAAGTTCAATCACGAAAGGACAAATACTGTATGAGATCACTGTTAGAAAAACTCACGGAAAGGTTTACACACAGAAAGAAACTATGGGGGAGAAGAGTGGGGAGGGAAAATCACTAAACAATAGGTTAAGTGGTAAATTTGGTGAAGGGTCAGATAGTACACAATGCTAGGAAAGTCAGCACAACTTGACCAAGGCAAGGTCATGGGAGCTTCATAGACGCATTCAAACTCCCAGAGGGACAGAATTACTGGGCTAGGGGCTGGGGACCATAGTCTCAGGGGACATCTAGCTCAATTGGAATAACATGATTTGTAAAGAAGATGTTCTATATTCTACTTTGGTGAGTAACCTCTTGGGTCTTAGAAATTTGTGAGCGGCTATCTAAGACACTTCTCTGGTCCCACCCCATCTGGAGCAAGAAAGAATGAAGAGAATGAAAGACACAAGGGAAAGATTAGTCCAAAGGACTAATGGACCACAAGTACCACGACCTCCACCAGACTGAGTCCAACACAACTAGATGGTGCTCAGCTACCTAGACCAACTGCTCTGATAGGGATCACAATAGAGGGTCCTGGACAGAGCCGGAGAAAAATGTAGAACAAAATTCTAACTCACTAAAAAAGAGCAGACTTACTGGTCTGACAGAGAGGATTGGAAATAGAGAACTCAAGATTGAGAAGTGGACAGTGTTCACATGTCATGGGGTTGGCAATCAATGTCACAAAACAATATGTATGTTAATTGTTTAATGAGAAGCTAATTTGCTCTGTAAACCTATAGCACAATAAAAAAAGAACTATCTATAATAACAACAGCAACTCAAAAGATTAGATAGGAATCTTAGGGAACAGTGAGTTTATGTTGATGGGGGAGGAAGAACCCAGAAAATGAGGGTGAGAATGGTTGCACAACTCCAAGAATGTAATCAATGTCACTGAATTGTACATGTAGAAACTGTTGAATTGGTGTATGTTTTGCTATGTATATTCCCAATGACAGTAACAAAATAATTAAAACAAAAAAGAAGGAAAAAAAAAAAAAAGGAGCTTGGCTGCTAACGAAAAAGTTGGCAGCTCAAATCCAAAGCAGCTCCTTGGAAACCCTATGGGGCAGTTCTACTCTGTCTAGGGTCGCTATGAGTCAGAATCGACTCAAAGGTAACAGATTTTTTTTTTGGTTTATCACTTCAAAAATTGCCTCTCCTTTTTTCTTTTTTTTTTTTTCCTTTCTCTTTCTGGAACCCCATTAATCCATCTGGTAGAAGTTCTCACCTTATTCTCTTTGTCTCTTACCCTCTTCTCTAGTTTTCCTTTAGTATTTCTCAAATATTCACGCTTCTGAGTTCTGTTCCAGTACACTAGCTCTTTCTTTGGCTGTGTTAATCTGCTCTTAAACTCCTCCACTGAGTTATTAAGGAGAGCTTTAAATATCAGATTTTTTTTTCCTCAGTAATTCTAAGAACTTGAATCAAAATTACAATTCTTACTGTGATCTTTTGAATATATTAAGCATAGCTAATTTAACATTTGTGCCTTTTGAGTCTCTTTTCTATAGCTACTCTTCCTCTGTTTTTATTGTTAGCTTTGATTTTATTTATATTGCTTTATCAGCTCATGTGCCAGGGTATTGTTTCTGATAGATAGGAGTTGTGTGACAAAGTTATAGAAATATAGTGGTGTTTAGGGCAATGATATCTTCCTACAGAGATTTTATGCTTTTTTCTAGCAGATGATTAGGGACACTAATATTCAAAGGCATCTTAATCTAAATCCATGAATTGATGTAATTTGAAGCTTTTCTTTAGGGTAAAGGCTATATTCTCCCCACTCTTATTTCTAGGGCTTAACCTTTTACATAAACTTTGAAAGTATAAATTTTTCTAGCTTCACAAACTTGGCAAGTCCTACACTCCAGTTTTTGTTCTTTTTTTTTAACCTATTAGGAAGATTTCCTGATTTATCTGTTCAGCTACCTCTTCCATTATGGGCAGGGAAAAGTGACCTCCTTTCTGGGATTATCATTCTGAATTCTTTAATATATTGTATTTTAATCCTAAAATACTTTGTTTTTTTTTTTTACTTTCCAATATCTTCAATAAAATTTATTATTATTTTTGCTTTCCTATTGTTTCTGTGCAAGGATTGTCCTGAACTGAGAGTGAATATACTTGTTATCTATATTTTCAGATCTACCCTGAGGATAAACAACTGAGCCAATGCATCTGAGGCTGAGCGAGTTTAAGAAACAGTTCTAGATGTCTTTATAATTAATCAAAGGGATAATATACCATTCCTTTGCCTAGTGTACTGTCATACAGCATAATTCTCATGAGAAAATTCACTTATGTGTACTTCCTCATTCATCTAAACTTGGATGCTGGTTCCTCTACTGTATTAACTTACAAAGATATGAAAAATGGAAATAGTGCCAAGCTGTTTTCATGTCTTTGTAACAGGATGCTAAGAAAATTTTCTTCTGGGTTGGCATTGTGGTTGACTTTCCACAGCTATAAAAATCAAATGCTTAACCCTCGTGTCTTAATTATCTTGTCCTGCTATAACAGAAATACAATAAGTGGGTGACATTAAAAAACACATTTATTTTCTCACATTTTAGGAGGCTAGACAGAAGTTTGAATTCAGGGCACCAGCTCTGGAGGAAGGCGTTCTATCTGTGTCTCTTCGAGGGGTAGGTCCTTCTCTCTTTTCAGCTTCTGTTCCTTGGTTCCTTGGTGATCTTCAAGTGGCATGGTATCTACCTTCTCCGACTATGCTTGCTATCCCTGGCTTAAGCTGCTCTTTTATATCTCAAAAAAGATTGATTTAAGACACATCCTACATTATTGGAAAACCTGGTGGTGCAGAGGTTAAGAGTTCTGTTTCTAACCAAAAAGTTGGCAGTTTGAATCCACCAGCCACTCCTTGGAAACCACGTGAAGCAGTTCTACTTTTTCATATAGGGTTGCTGTGAGTCAGAATAGACTCAACGGCAATGTTTATTTGTTTGTTTTTGCTACATTATTAACACAACGAAAAAACACATTCCCATATGGAATTATAACCACGGGTAGAGGGGTTAGGACTTGCAACAGATATTTTGGGGCAGACACAATTCAATTTATAACACCCTACAGTCAAGATAATTTTGGGGTCAAGCAACCATTACAGAGCTAAATAACTGGCAGTTGGACAGATTCTGCTACCAGAAACCATTATCTAGAATCTCTCATTATTCCGTATACAGTGGAGTTGCTAAAAGAGAAAGATTAATGGAACCATGTCATCATCAGCTTAGAAACGATTTTCCCTCCATTTTCTGTGAATGTTGCAACCTGACAATGACTCTCAAGGTCAAGTTTAAAAGGTCTTAGAGAACCAGATACATGAATACGCAGTGCTTCTGAGAATGACAGGCTTCTCTTTACAATGATTTGGTATATCACACCATATTTGCTGCTCTGCCCTCTCAATTTGAGTAGGAGAGAAAGAGAATTTCAGAGAGACATTTGGGCACAGAGAGTGAGCAGAAGTGAAGTAGTCATTACAATTATTACTTGTTAAACCAAGAATGTGCAGGTTTCCCTTAGATCAATTAAACATCAGAAAAGAGAATCACACTTTAGGCATTTTGCAAGAACCCTTTCAAGTTTAGCTGCTTCCAGATTAAGGAACACTAATGCAATTTTCTATGTTGTGTACCTCAGAGTTAAATACTGGTGAGGGATTGGTTGTAGCACCGCAATTTGTGTGAAGTCCATTGAATTTACTCATATGCACCATATAGGAGTATCTGCATTTAGACACCCTCCCACAAAGATCCAATGTTAATCAAAAGAGATTTAAAGGAGCACCAGATAAATAAAAGGTGTTTGTCCTTTTCCATCTGTCTTCTGCCTTTGTCCCAATCACGAACTATCTCTGAGTAGAGAAGAGGCAATGAAAGGAGCCCAAGACTCCATCCAAATTTCAATGCCTGGCTGAAGCTAGTTGAATATGAAAATGATATTTTTCCATTGACCAGACTAAACTCAATGTGACTAGCAAGTAATGGCTTTACATGATATGAAATTAAGAGCTGGGAAAGAAATTTCACCTGTGCACAATAGATTGGAGTGCCTAAAAAAAAATTATATATATATATATATATATAATTTCACATATAAACAAAGTCATAGATTTGGAGCAAAACCTAAGCCCTTCATACTGTTGGATTCTTAAACCCTAGTGTTACATTTGAATAACGTTTCTTACTTTTAAAAAAATTAATCCATGTATATCTTTTATAGTTTTATCTCATGGTAAGCATAAAAAAAAAAAAAACCCAGTGCTGTCGAGTCAATTCTGACTCGAGGCGACCCTGTAGGACAGAGTAGAACTGCCCCCTAGAGTTTCAAAGGAGCACCTGGGGGATTCGAACTGCCAACCCTTTGGTTCGCAGCTGTAGCACTTAACCACTATGCCACCAGGGTTTCCACAGTAAGCATATGGCATAAAAACTAAAGTATTATCATCTTTATTTAAAAAAAATGAGGACACTGAAGTTGGAAAAGCTAACATGCCTAATTTTCTTAAGTTTTTATTGATGGTAAGTTGAAAGTTAGGTATCATAACTCAGTACTTCAATAACAGTCATTATTTATTTAACCAGAAAAATGTTTATAATGTATTAAATAATTATGAATACACCAAATTTAACTCAATTTCAGATGGAACCCCAAATCTACGTACATGGATAAGTATTTTTGTCTATAGTTGCAGACTGTAGTTTACTTAGTTTGCTCAGAATGACAGCTATTGTTCCGGCATGCCAGATGCCAATCAAGTTTAAAAACATAAAATGTAGTCACGTAGAATGATTACTACATATGTCGTTAAAAAAAAAAAAAAAAGAACTGTTGCTGTCCAATGGCAACACCATGTGCCTAAAAATCGAAATGTGCTTCATAGGGTTTTCAATGGCTTATATTTTGGAAGTAGATTTCCAAGCCTTTCTCCTGAAGCAGTTTTGGGTGGACTCGAATCTCCAACCTTTTGTTTAGCAGTAGAGTGCAGCATTAACAGTTTGTACCACCCAAGGAACCCACTATGTCATAAAAAAAAAAGTCATAGGAGTGTGCAAAAATAATTAAGCTTTTATACTTGGTCGTGTGTGTAATACTTTTAAGTATTAACTAAATGTTAATTATTA
This sequence comes from Loxodonta africana, assembly GCF_030014295.1. Lineage (NCBI taxonomy): Eukaryota > Metazoa > Chordata > Mammalia > Proboscidea > Elephantidae > Loxodonta > Loxodonta africana. The sequence continues at coordinate 2,294,133 of NW_026975065.1, forward strand.
ATGGAATGTCTAGTTATGCAAGGCTTTGCAATGTAGCAAATATTCCCTTTATCTGCTGTCTGTATCATGACTGTAATCCTAATACATAAAAATAACAATGATTGTGCCTTCCTTATTGCTGTAATGTTTTTTCCAAATTCTGAATAATGTGGGCAAGCCTATTATATTTATAACCTTAATATTTTCATGTGCCTGTACAGTGTATTCTTCATAGAGATATTATGGAATTTTTATACAATTGGATTATAATCATCAGTTTACTTGTTTTCCTTACACTGGATATGAACAAACACAAAAGCCATTATCATTTCCTATGTAGATACTGAAATTTGGGAATAAAGAGATGAATAAATACATGAATAAAAGGGACATGTAAAAGATCTCTGAGACTATTTAAATCACAGACAAGTGTAAGGTATCACCAAGACTTACAGGTTTTAAATTCCTCAGAGAGAAGTCACTATGTTCATTTCTCATATTGGAACGCATTGTGTACCAGATCTTAAAAACATATAGATACATATAAAGACCAAAACTTATTTGAATTATACTAAAAATCTGCATAACAACACTTTTCATGATTTGACAAGTACTTCAAGTTTTTTATTTTATTTTCTTATACTTCACTTTGTAAGTAGTCTAGAATTTAACAATGAAGTCTGTTAAACAAAATTTTCTAGTCAACATAATTTGCGAGAACAAGAAAAGAGAAAGAAAATTTGAAATTGTAATTCTTCTAAAATATAGCCATTAATTAATGTTTTATATTTTAAGCCAGATGAATCATTATCACAACACTGTTCATATAACTTGTGCGGCTCATATAATTAAAATAATCATAAAACCAAAACCCGCTGCCGTCGATTCTGACTCCTAGCGACCCTATAGGACAGAGTAGAACTGCCCCATAAAGTTTCCAAGGAGTGCCTGGCAGATTCGAATTGCTGACCTTTAGGTTAGCAGCCGTAGCCCTTAACCAGTACACCACCAGGCTTTCCAAAATAATGATAGGGTAACCTAAATTTATTTTTGTAGTTTGCAACGCGGAACTTATATAATTTACAGAAAAATAGAAGTGAAATGTGTTTTAGTGCATTTACTCTGCATGTTTTAGAAAAACTATGAATATCTCCTAAGAAGTTTTAAAAACATGAAAATTTTATAAAAATTACTTAATATCATGATCAATATTTATCCAGAAAATGTACATTAAATTTCACAAAGTATAAAGCTCTGTATTCAAAGTGCAACACAATAGTATGTATTGAACTGAATTTAATGAACAATGACACAGAGCGTGGAAATTCTATAAACATTACTGAAAACACTATCAATATTCACCCTGAAAATACACAAGAAATTACATACATTTGAAACACTACATTTGAAGTACGAAGCAATAATAACTGTGTCTTTTAAGAGCTGAGAAAATAAACAGAATTAAAACAACTTTACTCCATCTTAACTACAGTGTGCCTTCAAGGAAAATGTAAGGTTTTCAGAAAATTCAATAGGAGAAATAAGCTTTACCATATTTTAAAATATGTTAATAGACACTGCATTAGAGAAACTCAGGCACAGCAGTTAAAGTGAAGGATTTGCAAAATATCAGATCAAATGATGTGACAGGTAAAGAGACTCTAAAAGAACAAGCATACCTGTACAAACATCTATGAATTTCAGGTTTATATTTAATTGTTCTTTATACGCCCCCCCCAAAAAAAAAACAACTGTTGGTGTGGAGTCGATTCCAACTCATGTCAACCGCATGTATCTGTATTTTTCCTAAAAAAAAAAAAACTCCCAATTTGTAGAAAACGCTATGTTCTGGAGGAAGTTTTCGAAGACTTGTTTTACTTCCTGGTTCCTCAGGGAATAAATGAAGGGGTTCTGCATGGGGGCAACAGAGGTGTTCAGAATAGCAACTCCTTTGGTCAATGATGCTTTTCTTTTGCAGAAGGATTGGCATACGTGAAGATGCAGCTTCCATAAGAGATGGAAATGACAGTCATGTGGGAGGAACAAGTGGAGAAAGTTTTTTTTTCTCTTACTGGAAGATCTTATTCTCAGAATAGTCCTGATGACACACATGTAGGACAAAATCGTTAATGCCAAAGTGAATAGCAAAGTAACCAAAACCAAGTAAAAACCAATTACTTCTAGGAGCCATGTATTTGAGCAAGATAGTTGTAAGAGGGGAAAATAGTCACATGCAAAGTGATCAATGACTTGGGAAGCACAGTAAGCCGGGGGGGAAGAAGCATAAGGGGTGGGAATATGGTCAGAAACCCTCTCAGCCACACACATGACACAAGCAGGGAGCAGAGTTTCCTGTTCATGGTGCTTGTGTAATGCAGGGGCTTGCAGATAGCCACATAGAAGTCATAGGACATGGCCATCAGAAAGTAAAATTCTGTCATCCTCATGAAAATAAAGAAGAGTTGAGCTGCACAGTTGTTATAGGAAATGGTCTTATCCCTGGTGATAATTGCACCCAGAAATCAAGGAATGCATACAGTTGTAAAGGAGATTTCTAGGAAGGAGATGTTCCGGAGGAAGAAATACATAGGTGTCTGTAGATGGCAGTCCACCAAGGTTAGGGTGGTGAGAGTCAGGTTTCCAGTGAAGCTTAATACATATGTGATAAATAGAAAGAGGAAGGTCACAATCTGAAGGTCAGGATCATCAGAAGGGCCTAGGAGGACAAGCTCTGTGACCACTGTGTAGTTATTCATTTCTCTCTCTCTCTTCAATTATTCTTCTTTTAATCCCATTTAGACAAAAAGAGTATTAAGGGGAAGAGGTGAAAGATATAATTCATCATGATCAGCATCATCATCTCCAATATTCTAAAATATCCTGTATAATCCATGCAAATTTTTTCTTATTTTTAAGGTCTTGTTGGCATTCTTTTAATACACATTTATTAGTTCTTTTATATTAAAAATACAGTAGCAGATAGGAAATCTTCACACAACAAAGCACATCTCTGGGAGTCAATGAATAAAATAATTGTCATTTTATGTCCCATTTATGCGAACTCTCATTACAATTTTGTTGAAACAGTCATAAGAATTACATAGCCCTTTCTTTTCACTCAGATAATTTATTAGACAGTCTATCTCCTAGAAACAGAAATGGGCTACTTTAACTTACCAAAAAGTAAAAGTCAAACTTAGAAGCCTGAAGTAACAACTCATCATTTTTTTTAGGATGTAAGAAATCAGTTGCCTTATTACAAGTAATATATTTAAATTTTTAACCCTAAGATTTATGGGTCTAATTGCCAAGACCATATGAGTACACTAAATACAATTGCTACAAGACAGAATAAGTAACCCAATTATTTAAAAAATAGAAAAATTTCAGTTACTCACTGGTTTGTCTTCTTATTCCATCACGATCTTTAATGTTCCACATTCTGTATGGCTTCCTAAAAATGTACATGTATGTATTTGAATAGAAACATTTTTATTTTTGAACTGAAAGAGGCATAATGTATTTATTTTTCATTTTGACTGAAGCACAAATTGAAAAGTGACTGCTAACCTTATATCTTATCAACTCTGTCACTGGATTATGGCTCATTGCATTTTCCATGAAATTATCTTCCTGAGTGTGTTGTTCTCATGCTGCTGTAACAGAAATAACACAAGTGGATGGGCTTTAACAAAGAGAAATTTATTTCTTCACAGTGAAGTAGGGTAAAAGTCCAAATTCAGGGCATCAATCTTCCCCCAGATTAGGAGCTTCTCCACGGATGGACCCCAAGTCCAAAGGACTGGCTCTGCTCCTGGTACTGTTATCTTGGTGGTATGAGGTCCCAGATTTTCTGCTTGTTTCCCTTCCTTTCATCTCTTGTAAGATAAAAGGTGGTGTAGGCCATACCCCAGGGATACTCCCTTTACATTCGATCAGGGATGTGACCTGGGTAAGGGTGTTGCAATCCTACCCTAATAGTTTTTAACATAAAATTACAATCACCAGATCAAGGACAACCACACAGTACTGGGAATCATGGTCTAATCAATTTGACATGTATTATTAGGGTACACAATTCAATCCATGACACTGAGTTATTAAGCTTTTTGGAAAAAAATGTTTCATTCTCTTGTAATTCTGTCTCACAGTTATCTTGTCCATAAGTCTGTTTATCCAAATGGATATCCGGAAAAGTTAAGAAAAAACTTCTTCCATTTTCCTAACCTACTCAGTTAGTTCCCACCTATTCAAATGCTATTTTGAATGTAGTAATAGTTTATCAATTCTGTCCATTAAAATCTTGACAGCTATCTCCTTTTGATTTTAGAGAGTAAAATTTCTGTTGTGAAGAATAAAATGTAAAATCATTGCATACCTTCCAACTACTAGCAACACCCACACTAATCATATTTTATAATAGCTTAAAGGCAGTTTTTCAGGACATAAAAAGTAGAACATCAGAAACCTTCAAAAGATGTGGAACTATTTTTAACCTCAGCAAACACTGTGTACTGATCTCCTGGAAACCAGACCAAGTCAGGCCACATCTCTGCTATATTATAGACCATGAGGGAAATCTGGAAGGGGTTCTTGGTTTTCACAGTAACCTGCTCACTCCTCTCTCTAGCAAATCTCTCTTGAGAAGAGTTATGTTCATCCTTGCATCCCACAGAGGACCTAAGATGGTGACTTCTATGTAATATTTATATCCATTAATAAGTTGCTTAATATTCATCCTTACTTCATATTTTATGAGTAATAAAATAAGAAACCCACTTTCTTATAAAAGGTGAAATTTTGATCAAATTTGTAAAGAATCGTCTTCATTAGAAATGTGAACGTTTTGAACATATGTCTTTCAGTTAGCAGCTGAGAATGCTAACCATTTGCACCAACCAGAGACTCCCATTATTAAAATACACTTCTTTATTTGTCTAAACCTAGTAAATACATACGACAATTTCAGAACTGTTAAACCATATACCTATAATTATACCACTGCAAGTTTAGAATTTGTGATCTGTTTCTCTTAGTTTTAGAGAATCCAAAAGATTTTGTTTACGCTGGCTGAGCTAAGATGGTGGAATAGACAGATGCTTCCGGCGAAACCTCTATACAACAAAGACCGAAAAAAAAAAGTGAAACGAGTATATTTATGACAAGCTAGAAGCCCTAGCATCAAAGGCAAGCTTAGAAAAAGAACAGAAGGGAAGGGGGAAGAAGAGACAGTACAGAAGCAGAGAGGAGTTACTGGGCCTGAATCTCGGAAAGCCCTCAGGCATCATTCCGGAGTGGCGGCAGCGGGTTGGTACTAGCATTTTGCCACAGTTTCCTTAGGGAGAAGCAGCCAGCCACACAGCCTACTCATACGTTTGGAACCAGAGAAGAATGGCGCTCTCAGCAAAAGTTAAGTACTTCCGTATGTTTTACCACGCCCCCCACTCATAAGCCAGCTTCAGCACCTGGATTCCCTGGGCCTGAGATAGGCACCGTTGAGTGCCTAGAACCATCCTGCCAGCCATGGAGAAGGAAAAAATTTGCAATTGGGGGAAAAGATAATTTGCCAGTTCCACTAACCACAGGAGCTCAGCACAGAAGTGGCTCCTGTCCAGGCATAAACAGTCCATGGATTTTGAGCACACTTCCCCTCTGCATGGACCTGTGTGGGCCTATTTCAGGAGGCTAGACCCTTGTTGGCAGACTCTAACCATTACAGCTGTGCAGCAGAGAGGTGGGTGATGTTTGGCATTGATTTGCCCATTAAACAGGGTCCTCACCTACCCAAATGATGGGCCTAAGGACTGATAGCTCCACTCAGGTCACCCAGCCACCCACTACCGGGTTCCAAGGATAACTAGCACCTCCCAGTCTTTACAACCAAATTAATAGGAGCCCATGGTCTGTCTGAAGAGCCCACCCTATGCACTCTAGGGAACAGGAATGCACTTTTCTCAGAGACACTCGGGGGTCAGTTCTCAGCCCCATGCCTTGTTCAGAGTGTGACCCCCTGCTGCAATCAGATATTGGTATATATACCAATTACCACTGCCCCTCTAAGACTGTAGGACAGAGCCTGTACCACACACTTCATGATCAGCTACCTGGACACCTGAGCTGAATTCATACAAGAAAAGTGAATGGACTCCTAGAATGATATAACTGATAACAGCTCTTTCCATCTGGGGACAGGATGTCAGAGTTCCAAAGGTGAAAATAATCAAGCTAGATCACTCAAGCAACCCATTTGGGCATATCAAAACAAAACAAAGCAAGAGGCTACAACAGAGTAAGCAGGCACAAACTAATATAATAACTTATAGATGGCTCAAAGACAACAGTCAATATCAAGTCACATAAAGAAACAGACCATGATCAACTCAATAAGCTCTCAAAACAAAGAATCCAGGGATCTTCTAGATAAAAGTGCATTCCTGGAATTACCAGAGGCAGAATACAAAAGATTAATATACAGAACTCTTCAAGACATCAGGAAGGAAATGAGACAATACACAGAACATGCCAAGAAACACACAGATAAAGCAGTTGAATAAATTTAAAAGATTATTCAGAAACATAATGAAAAATTTAATAAGCTGGAAAAATCCATAGACAGACAGCAATGAGAAATTCAGAAGATTAACAATAAAATTACAGACTTACACAACTCAACAGAAAATCAGAGGAGCAGAATTGAGCAAGTAGAAGCCATAATTTCTCAACTTGAACATAAATCACTTGGCAGTAACATATTTGAAGAAAAACCGGATAAAAGAATTTAAAAAAATGAAGAAGCTTTAAGAATCATGTGGGACTCTATCAAGAGAAATAACCTGCGAGGGACTGGAGAACAGGGAGGGATAACAGAAAATACGGAGAGAACTGTTGATTTGTTAGCAGAAAACTTGCCTGATATTGTGAAAGATGAGACGATATCTATCTAAGATGCTTATTGAACTCCACATAAGGTAGATGTTAAAAGATAGTCACCAAGACATATTATAATCATCCCTGCCAAAACCAAAGATAGAGTATTTTTATATACAAAAAGTCACCTGCAAAGGAAAGTCAATAAGAATAAGCTCAGACTACTATGCAGAAACCATGCAGGCAAGAAGGCAATGGGATGACTTATTAAAAAAAATTGAAGGAAAAAAATTGCCAACCAAGAATCATATATCCAGCAAAACTGTCTCTTAAATATGAAGGAGAAATTAGGACATATCCAGATAAACAGAAGTTTAGAGAATTCATAAAAACCAACCAAAACTACAAGAAATACTAAAGGAAGTTCTTTTGTTAGAAAATCAATAATATCAGGCATCAACCCAAGACTAGAACACTGGGCAGAGCAATCAGAAGGCAACCCAGACAGGGAAAAAAAAAAAAAAAAAAAAAGACAAAAAAAACCTCAACATTAAAACAGTAAGAGGGACTAAGAAATGTAATCATAGATCTTCCATATGGACAGGAATATATGGCGATACAAAGATGTGAAAGTAAGGTTTAAATTTAGAAAACTAGGGGTAAATTTAATCTGTATGCTGAACAAATAATCCGAGAAGCTGGATTATATGAAGAAGAATGGGGCATCAGGATTGAAGGAAGACTTCTTAACAACCTGCGTTATGCACGTGATACAACCTTGCTTGCTGAAAGTGAAGAGGACTTGAAGCACTTACTAATGAATATCAGAGACCACAGACTTCAGTATGGATTACACCTCAACATAAAGAAAACAAAAATGCTCACAACTGGACCAAAGAGCAACATCATGATAAATGGAGAAAAGATTGAAGTTGTCAAGGATTTCATTTTACTTGGATCCACAATCAACACCCACGGAAGCAGCAGTCGAGAAATCAAAACACGCATTGTATTGGGCAAATCTGCTGCAAAGGACCTCTTCAAAGTGTTGAAGAGCAAAGATGTCACCCTGAACACTAAGGTGGGCCTGACCCAAGCCATGGTATTTTCAATCACATGATATGGATGTGAAAGCTGGACAATGAATAAGGAAGACCGAAGAAGAGTTGACGCCTTTGAATTGTGGTGTTGACGAAAAATATTGAATATACCATGCACTGCTGCCAAAAGAATGAACACATCTATCTTGAAAGAAGTGTGGCCAGAATGCTCCTTAGAGGCAAGAATGGTGAGACTGCGTCTTACAAACTTTGGACATGTTGTCAGGAGGGATGAGTCCCTGGAGAAGGACGTCATGCTTGGCAGACTACTGGGTCAGCAGAAAAGACGAAGACCCTCAAAAAGGTGCATTGACACAGTGGTTGCAACAATGAGCTCAAGCATAACGAGGAACGTAAGGATGGGGCAGGACCGGGCAGTGTTTTCTTCTGTTGTGCATAGGGTCGCTATGAGTAGGAACCGACTCGACGGCACCTAACAACAGCAACAGGGGTAAACAATAAGGTAACCAAAAGGAGACAAAGTATTCTACTCATCAAAATAAAATACAAGAAAAAAATACTCAGCAGAAACAAAATCAACAACAATGAATATGAGGAAAGGACTATGTATAATCTACTCAGCACATAAAATTAAGTGGGAAAAATAAACTGTTAACAACACACACAAAAAGACATCAAAATGATAACACTAAATTCATACATATCCATAATCACACTGAATGTAAATGGACTAAATGTACCAATAAAGAGACAGAGAGTGGCAGAATGGATTAAAAAACACAATCTGTCTATATGTTGCCTACAAGAGACACCTTAGACTTCAAGACACAAACAAACTAAAACTCAAAAGATGGAAAAAATATATCAAGCAAACAACAATCAAAAAAGAGCAGGATTGGCAATGTTAATTTCTGACAAATAGGCTTTAAAGTTAAGTCCATCATAAAGGATAAGGAAGGACACTATATAGTGATTAAAGGCACAGTATACCAAGAAGATATAACCATATTTAATGTTTATGCACGCAATGATAGGGCTAAAAGATACATAAAACAAACTCTATCAGCCTTGAAAAGGGAGATAGACAGCTCCACAATAATAGTAGGAGACTTCAACACATCACTTTCAGGAACGGGTAGGACATCCAGAACGAAGATCAATAAAGACGCGGAAGATCTAAATGCCACAATCAACCAACATGACCTCATAGACCTACAGCAAACAAGTGTACTTTCTTTTCTAGTGCACATGGAACGTTTTCTGGAATAGACCACATATTAGGTCATAAAGCAAGCCTTAGCAGAATCCAAAACATGTAAATATTACAAAGCATCTTCTCTGACCATAAGGCTATAAAAGTGGAAATCAATAACAGAAAAAACAGGGAAAACAAATCAAACTCTTGGAAACTGGACAATACCCTGCTCAAAAAAGATTGGATTATAGAAGACATTAAGGGTGGAATAAAGGAATACATAGAATTCAATGAGAATGAAAACACTTCCTATCAGAACCTTTGGGACACAGTGAAAGCAGTGCTCAGAGGTCCATTTATATCAATAAATGCACACATACAAAAAAGAAGAAAGGGCCAAAATCTAAGAATTATCCCTACAACTTGAATAAATACAAAGAAAACAAGAAAAGAAACCCTCAGGCACCAGAAGAAAACATTTAATAAAAATTAGAGCTGAACTAAATGAAATAGAAAACAGAAAAACAATTGAAAGAATTAACAAGACCAAAAGCTGGTTCTTTGAAAAAATCAAAAAATTGATAAACCATAGGCCAAACTCACAAAAGAAAAACAAGAGAGGAAACAAATAACCCGAATAAGAATTGAGATGGGTGATATTACAACAGACCCAACTGAAATTAAAAGAATCATATCAGATTACTATGAAAAACTGTACTCTAACAAATTGGAAAACCTAGAAGAAATGGATGAATTCCTAGAAACACACTATCTACTTAAACTAACACAAACACAGGTAGGACAGCTAAATTGACAGATAACAAAAGAAGAGATTGAAAAGATAATCAAAAAAACTCCCAGCAAAAAAAGTCCTGGCTCTGACAGCTTCACTGCACGGTTCTACTAGACTTTAAGAGAAGAGGTAACTCCACTACTAGTAAAGGTATTTCAGACCATAGAAGAGGACGGAATACTCCCAAACTCATTCTATGAAGCCAGCATATCCCTGATACCAAACCAAGCTGAAGACACCACAAAAAAAGAAAATTACAGACCTATGTTCCACATGAACTGATACGCAACAATCCTCAACAAAATTCTAGCCAATAGAATTCAACAACATGTCAAAAAAATAATTCACCATGACCAAGTGGGATTCATACCAGGTATGCAGGGATGGTTCAACATTAGAAAAACAATTAATGTAATCCACCACATAAATAAATAAAAGACAAGAATCACGTGATTTTACCAACTGATGCAGAAAAGGCATTTGACAAATTCAACACCCATTCAGGATAAAAACTCTCAGCAAAACAGAAAAAGAAGGAAAATTCCTCAACATAATAAAGGGCATTTATACAAAGCCAACAGCCAACATCCTCCTAAATGGAGAGAGCCTGAAAGCATTCCCATTGAGATAGGGAACCACACAAGGATACCCTTTATCACCGCTGTTATTCAACATTGTGCTGAAGGTCCTAGCCAGAGCAATTAGGCTAGATAAAGAAACAAAGGGCATCCAGATTGGCAAGGAAGAAGAAAAATTATATATATATATATATATATATATTTTTTTTTGCAGACGACATGATCTTATACACAGAAAACCCTAAGGAATCCTCCAGAAAACTACTGAAACTAATAGAAGAGTTCAGCAGACTATTGGGATATAAGATAAACATACAAAAATCAGAGGGTTAGGGTTTTAGGGTTAGGGTTATGGTTAAGGGTTAAGGGTTAGGTTTAGGGTCAGGGGTCGGGGTCGGGGTCGGGGTCGGGTTACGGTTAGGGGTTAGGGTTAGGGTTTAGGGTTAGGGTTAGTGTCAGGGTTTAGGGTCAGAGTTCGGGTTTAGGGTCGGGGCCAGGGTCGGGGTCAGGTTTAGGGTTAGGGTTAGCGTTGGGTTGGGTTGGGATGGGTTGGGTTCGGTTAGGGTTAGGGTTTCGGGTTTCAGGTTGGGGTTGGGCTTGGGGTTGGGTTAGGGTTAGGGTTAGGGTCAGGGTTTTACGGTTAGGGTTACGGTTAGGGTCAGGGTTACGGGTTAAGGGTTAGGGTCAGGGCCACGGTCAGTGTGGGGGTTCGGGGTCGGGTTAGGGTTGGGTTTGGGGTTCGTTTGGGGTTGGGGTTGGGGATTAGGATTGGGGTTAGGGCTGCGGTTAAGTTTGTGGTTGGGTTGGGGTTGGGGTCAGGGTTAGGTTTGGGGTTGGGGTTGGGGTTGGGGTTAAGTTTGCAGTTAGGGTTACAGTTGTTAGGGTTAGGGTTTAGGGTTAGGGTTAGGATTAGGGTTTAGGGTGAGGGTTAGGGTTAGGGTTTGGGGTTGTGGTTGGGGATAGGGGTTCGGGTTCGGGTTTTGGGTTCGGGATCGGGTTTAGGGTTAGGGTTTGGGGTAGAGTTTAGGGATAGGGTTAGGGTTTAGGATTAGCTTTAGGGTTCAAGTTAGGATTAAAACCTCACAATACGGTGGCGTCTCGAGGCTTCGTGTCACGCAGTTCAGCAACTGAGGGCGTCACCCGCGCAGGCCACCGCCTCTCATACCGCACCGTACAGAGTATTCAGCGTTGGTTTTTGTCCTAATGTTAACGGTACATCGTAATTCCCGTACATCGCTCCTTCTTTCACCTTGAGTTACTACTTCATCCTCCAAAAAATAACTATATAGAAAAAAGAGACATGCATATCTATCTAGACATAACTGACCCCGGCTCACAAATACTAATTCCCACAATATCGTACCTAAAACAGCAGAAACTTTGACCAAATCAGCGACTCCAAAAACCCCAGCGGCCAAGAAAACAACAGCAGACAGACCGCGGAACCACGCGTTTCCAAGCGTCCTTGTAATCGGGTGATCGCCACATCTCTCCCCGCAGTGCTTTATCAGGTTCCGAAGGGAGGTTCGCATAGCTTCTTTAACCTTGTAGTTGTATCGACACACGTAAGCACGGCTTGCGAAAAATGTTTCTGTAGGTATGTGTAACTCCAGGGATATCGTTTTCAAAATAACCTACGTCTGCTGGAACGCATCGGCGACGTTTCTGGACAGTCGTTTTGGTGTGGCCCTCTGACAGCGTCACCCGGTTGGGTCCGCTTCTCCACGACCCCCATCCCGTGACTTCACTGGGAAAAGCAGGTCAACCCCTTTAGGTAGTCACGTAGGCGCGCAGTCGGCCCGGGATAAATTTGCTCTCCTGGACCCACTGAGTTTGTCGCGGACTCATTCCCGGACTCACCTCCCTGACCCGCCTTCAGCTGCCGCCCAGGCTCCGGGCCCGCCTCCTTGCCGCCCGCGGCCGCCAGAGGGCGCAGCCTCCCCTCGAGAGCGCGGCCTGGTCCCCTCCAAGCGCCGGGAGCTCCCGGGCTTCCCGTTCCAGCCTAGGGCCTTCGCCATCCGCCCTGACCTGGGGAGCAGGCCTCTGCGGAGGGCCTTGACACCGCGCGGACCTCGTCGCCTCCTCTAGCTCTCCCTGACTCGCTTCTGGACACACTGAACCCCGTCTGAGCTATCCGCCCTCCCCCTCCCCAGACCAGCCCCCCACCCCTCGGAGGGACTAATTCACCCAGAACCCGCCGCTCTCCGCCTGGGGCCTTTGAAGCGCCGCGAGGGCTCAGGGCCTCTGAACTGCGGCGTCATCTCATCTTCAATCCCCGACAGCCCGGGATCGCCAAAGCTCAGGCTCAGGAGGGTTTTGGTTAAGGGTAGGCTTAGGGCTATAGTTCAGGTTAGGGCTGGGGGGGGTTAGGGCTAGGGCTAGGGCTAGGGCTAGGGCTAGGGCTAGGGCTAGGGCTAGGGCTAGGGCTAGGGCTAGGGCTAGGGCTAGGGCTAGGGCTAGGGCTAGGGCTAGGATTAGGGCTAGGGCGAGGGTTAGGGTTAGTTTGAGGGTGAGGGTGAGGGTGAGGGTGAGGGTGAGGGTGAGGGTGAGGGTGAGGGTGAGGGTGAGGGTGAGGGTGAGGGTGAGGGTGAGGTGCTAATTCACGCTGAACCCGCCGCTCTTCACCCGGGGCCTTTGAAGAGCCGCGAGGGCTTAGGGCGTCTAAGCTCCGGCGTCATCTCCTCTTCAGTCCGGACAGCCCGGGGTCGCCAAAGCTCAGGCTCAGGAGCCCAGAGGGAACGAAGCAAATAGTCTCCTGAGTCACACATTCCTTCTTTTCTTCACTTCCCTTCTTGGTTGCTCCTTCCTTTAACCCATTGGTTCCCTTAAGAAACCCTTCTGACCGACGAAAATCAAGAGATTCGGTAATGCGCAAAGATGGCCACGCTGTGGACACATCGGCCCCTTCCCAAGTGGTCAGCAAGCAATGAGGAGGCACAAAGGGTCAGACAGGCAGTGGCAGGCTGGTGGGACCAAATGCCTAGACGCCAGCAAAGGAAGAAACCGCAGGAGGAAGAAGAGCGGGCAGTATGACTTCATTCCTACTGGGCAAGTGGGGGAGTGCGTAGCCGTCTGGGATGGGGGTAGGAGCTTTGGACCATAGGAATGGGGCAGAGGCCCTGGAGAGGCACTTGTCATTTCCCAATCCTTTGTGCTCTGGAGAGTTTTTGTTTCGCATGCATGTTCTCTGTGTTTCAATAGCGGCACTTTGTTTTCTTTTTTATGGTTTCAATTATCTGTCTGTTCTACCAATGAACTCCTTCATCCAGCTCGATAATCTCTATCACCTTTCCGAGGCTACCACGTCCAACGACGATGGGAGGAGTCTCAGGTGAAAGACGCTAAGAAAGAGGCCTGGTGTTTATGTATAAAAACTTAATTATTAATAAGTTGGGCAAGTGTCTGGACAGATATGACCCGGAATATATATACATTACTCCAAACACGTGCGACAGCAATCGCATCGATACACTTTCTTCGGCGATGGAATGGTGTTGCTCTAACGCCTTTCAGGCCATCTTCTGTGTGCTGAGAGTGGTCCAAGGGAGACATCCGTTGACAAGGGGGCGGTTGCTCTGGGACGTAAACGGTGCCATCGTTCCTTCGGTGATAGCTGTGGAACAAACTGTCTTCCAGTTCACAATTCCCACTCTCACACCTAAGGGAAAAGAAACATGTTAAAAAAGAAAGAAAAGGAAAAGAAAAAGGAAAAAACTGTCCTTTTTAAAAAATCCCCTTATGAGTAGAGAGGGCGTCCGCTCTTTCTCTACACACCTACCCAATAATTTCCAATTTGAGGGCCCATCTTGCCAGAAGGGAAAGAAGTTGAGATGTGTACAAGGTAGGCCTATTTCCGTCGCCGGGGTTCGCTTAGGATTCGTGGATTGCACAGACTGCCAAGGAGGCAATGATGGCAGGGAGGAGTTGGGATCAGTCGTGCGAAGGCTTTTGTTCATCTGGCTTTAGCCAATGGGTCCATCGCCTGGTGCCCCTGGTGCCTCCGGGGGCAAGACCGAGGAGCCTCCAAAGGATCAGGCACCCCACGACTTGAAGATGCACAGTCAGCGCTGCGTCCATGTGCTAGGTCCAAGTTTCCCAGAGTCTTATCTTTCTTCCCGCGTTCCTTCGGCTCCGGAACACCGCATCGTGGCTGTCCAGCATCTCTTTCCATCGTACAGATTCGTCCTCAAGGGATAGATGCCTGGTTGTGGGTTCGGTCAATCTTGCAGCGCGTCAAGCAGAGCCTGAAAGTCAATGTCGCCGAGGGAGAGTTCGAGTTGTGGAGGGTCCTCCTCCTGTGGATCCGCGTTCAGAAAGGTTTGGGACTTTCCCTGCAACTCTGGGGCGGAGAGGAGTTCATCTAAAAGGCTCTCGGTTTCCTGGCAGTCTTGGTCTGGTGGATGAGATGACCCTTGAGCCGATTGTGCCGGCTCTGGCCACAGGTGTGCCTCGGAGTGTCCGGGCTGCTGGAGTGTCTCTTGGCTGGGTTCCCATCGGGCAGTCACACCCTGGGCCACCTCACAGCCCCATTGCGTGAAGGGAGCTGTGACTTGCTGAGCCGGAACCTGCCCTTGCGTCTTTGAATTGTCAGGCCGAGAAGGGTCTTGGGCGAGCCACCCTGCCGAGACAGCGTGTTGGTCGCGATCCTGGTCATTTCCTGGGTATTGGGGCCAGAAAGGAGCCTGAGGGTCTGACAGCCTGTCTCCCACAGTGGGTCCTGTTGGCGATTGGTTCAGGTGTGTCCCCGGGGCGTGAGAGGTCTCTGCTGTCTTCTTCACAATCAGGGCGGGCTGGTCCATCAGGGCACCTGGTGCTTGGCCGGCACAGCCCTGGGTGGGTTCCGAAGGAAGAAACGGTGTATGGGACTCAATGAGAACAGGTAGGATGGCTTGGTTGCTGCTGGAAGGATGGGAGGGTGGGCCGAGAGGGTAGGTGCTCTGTACAGAGGACAGGTCGCTCTGGTCAAGTGGAAGCGTGGCCGCAGGAGTCGGGCTGTCTGCCAAGGACTTCGGGGGTGCACTCGCGCTCTGCATCGGCTTCCGAGCTCTTCGGTTCTGAAACCATACGTGAATTCGGGATCGCGGAAGGCCAGTTCGTTGAGCCAGTTCTTCCTTGGCCTCGTTACCAGGGTACCGGTTCTTCTCGAAGGCCTCGACTAGGAGACTCGTTTGCGATCTGGTGATGCGTGTGCGTTTTCGTCTGGCCGCTTTGGGGAAATTTTCCGGAGACCAAGGCTGAGGCTCTCCCTGTCCCTGGGACGGCTCTTCTTCTGAGACCTGTCCAGAGGCCGAGCGGCTCTTCCTTAGGTGACCTGCTCTGCGGTTTCCAAACCAAGTCTGAATGCGATCCTCCGCGATGCCGGTTTCTCTGGCGAGTTCTTCTCTGGTAGTTATACCAGGGTAGGGGTTCTGTTCAAACGCTGCTTGCAGAGTCTCTCTTTGACTGGGCTTCAAAACCAACCTCTCTCGTCGGCCTCGTGGATTTTGAGAGCGACTCGAAGCGCCGGTGGGATCCATCGCGGCAAGTCAGCCGGACTGCACGGAGACTCGCGGCCAAGTGAACAGCTCCCGGAAACGCGGGACTCAGCCACACTCGGAATGCTTTGCGCAGCAAAGGAAGGCCCCAAGGCCCATGTGGAAATCACCTGACCCACGGGAGTCCTTCATTAAGTACCTGAGGACTTGGAGGAAAGCTTTGAAGGGCAGGATGACTCACTCCTAAGTGGAAGCAGAGATTTTATCAGGGGATTTGGCAACGGTCATCCTATTAATGTGTTGCGTCAGAGGAATGCATTTCCAATGGAAGGATTTTCCGGCACCTTGTCAGGTCGGTGGGGGCTGGGGGACGGGACTGAGATTCCCAGGCGCCTTAGTTCGCTGGTGCCGCCCTGACAGAACTAGCACCCGTGCGTGGCTTTGACAAACAGAAATGTATTCTTTCACAGTCGACCAGGCGACGAGTCCCAACTCAAGGCGCCAGCGCCTGGGGAAGGATTTCCCTGTCTGTCAGCTCTGGGTGAAGGCCCTAGTCATCAGTCATCTTCTGGTTTACGAGCTTCTCAGTGCAGGGACCCGAGGTCCGAAGGACGCGCTCTGCTTCTGCCTCTTCTTCCTTGGCGCCCAGTGGTCCCTCTCCTCTCTGCTAGCTTCTCTCTTTTCTGTCTCAAAAGGGACTGCCTGCCCATACAACCTAATCCTGTACCTTGCCTCCTCCCTCATTGACATAACCGCCGCCTGTGCTCCTGCCTCATTAACATCATAAAAGCCATCATAGAGGGTAGGATTTGGAACCCCTGGGCTAATTAGGACGGATCACAAATCCCAGAAGGACCAGACAAGTCTGAGAATCCTGGATTACTTGGATTCTCAGGCTGCCAAGGGTCTTGGCCCGGCAATCCTGCCAGACGGTGAGTTGATTGTGATCCTAGCGATATCCTGCCTATTAAGGCCAGGAGGGACTCTGAGTTTCTGATAGCCTCTTTCCCACAGACGGTTCTATTGGCGGCAGATCTGCGCCTCCCCCAAGGTGGTTGCCCCCACCCCCCCATCGCCTTAGCAGGATGAGCTCCCTGCCCCGCTGGCTGGTGCGCCTACACATCTCGCCGCTAGTGGAGCTGGGTTGGGGCTTTGGGGGGAGGGCGGGCCCGGCGGGTACCCTTGCGTGTGCGGCCCACGCCCCTCCCTCCCGAGTCCTCTCTCCTTCACCTTCTCTCTCTTCCCCTCGCGGGTTGGCAATGCCTGGATAATTGGACAGAACGCACCGTTGTACGAAGGGTTAGTCAGGATTCTTTTGACACAATCAGTTTGCCATTCCACGGTTTGTTCCAAAGAGAACGCCGGTGGTGTCGTCCTGGTTAAGCGATGGAGACCCGCTCTCTTTCGGAAAATCCCTTGGCACCGCCAGGTGCAGCTGGCTGATCCGCTTGCCCGGGAGACGTTCTGCCTTGGGAGCAATAAAGAAATGAATAAGTAAATACGTAACCGGATTACTCATTTGAAACAAAAGAAAAGGAAATGAGATTAAAATCTTACAATACGCTGGCGTCTCGAGGCTTCGACTTGGCCCTCTGCTGGTCCACAGCCTCCGCTGGCATACTGCATGTGCATCACTTCTCCGACGACAAGGCCGAAATGTGGGGATCCAGGGCCCCAGCAGTCCAGAGTGTACAGATGGTGGCACATGGATTACCTCTTTGTCACGTACGGGAGGGAAGCCGGGGCCCTAGAGTGGCTCCACTAGAGCTCCACGAACTCAACTATTTTCCCTGACTTTTGGCCCGTGCCCTCGTGAGTGTGTGATCTCTAGTTACACTTCTCCTCCGACCACTCTGAATCCTCCACCTGCGGGTACCTGAGTGTGGAAATCAACATCTATCAATGGCTGAAGTGTCACAGGTCACTAGGTGTCTAGGCTCAGGCTGACCTTGGCTGTCTTCTGCCCAGGCAAGGAGCCTAATCTTTCAACAGAAATGAGGACACGTGGTCAGTAGCCAACATCCTGTCTTTCATCCATATAGCGGTCTCGATGAGGGTAAATAGGCCATTTAGGCCAGTTGAAGGCTGAGTGCGAGGCCTAAGGCTTCTTTCCCAATCATCATGGAGACAGCCACCGGAAGGTTGGGTGGAACTTCTGACGGGGACGGGTCACAAACACTGAGCCAATAGGAGAGGTCCAGCGTAACTGGCCAGTTCCGCAGAACCCTCCATTTTACCCATGGATACACAACGGACCTTTCGGTCTTTGGCCACAAAATCGAGGGCACCCAGGGAATAACTTCACAGTTGGCCACGCCTGATGCGTACAAGTTGGAAACACTGGGTTAGGAGGCAGGTACCTCTTTCCCACTTACGCTAGGGTATCAGTAGAGAAGGCGCCGTTCCTCAGCATCTATGGCCCCTCCTTGAATGTGTTCACTCAGAGAAATCTCTTCATTCTACCCCTGAGACACATCGCAAGTCTGAGGGTCCTGAGAGATTGCCTGGAGATGAAAAAGGGGAGGCTTCTGCCTCTACAGCTTCCCCGTGGGTAGAGAATGGCAGGTAGTCTCTCTGGAAGGTCTTAGCTTCTGTTGATTGACATGGGCAATACAGTAGCGGCGGACCCCGGCCAGGTGGAACTTGTGGGCAGATGCAACCTCTCCGGCGATGAATAATTCTGCTGGTGTCTTGTACGGTGAAAACCTAGACCTGCCAAGTGGGATGGGTAGAGAACATCGTCCCACACCTGCCAGGGGCCTTTCCTGGGACTAAAGATCCCCACCTGGTCTCAACGTCTTCGCCCTCTCAGCACACACCTTTCCTGCACAAATAATCCTGCCTTTCTCCCTCAGTGCCTTATCCTACTAGGAAAAAAAGCATGCTGCTCAAAAAGGACGATGCCAGGGAAATCGAAGGGACACTGCCATTTTCCAAATGTTTCCTATCAACATGTCACCACCTCCGGTGCAAAGCTGTGTATGTGGCGGGGCTCTGAAGGCAAGGTTGAAATCCTGGCAGCCTAGGCCCTTGCAGTCCAATGGTTTATGTACGTGGGGACACGGATGACCTGTTTGCCACATACAGGAGGGATCCTTGGGCCCTTCATGGGCTCGCCATTCAGCTCCACGAAGTCCACTACCGGCCCTGGCCTTTGCTTTGGCTGCTGCCCCATTGAACGTGTGCTCCAGAGCGATGTTTCTCCACCCATCACTATCATTCTGCCACCAGGGGATATGTGAGTGTAGGAGTCACCATGTGTCACTGACAGCAGTGTCACAAGTCACTAGACTTCCAGGTACTAGCTGACCTAGGCTGCCTTCTGCCCCAGGTAAGGTCCTGAATCCATTATCCCAGATGCTGACACCTGGGCACTGGCAAAAATTAATTTTTATCAACACAGAGGTCTGAGTGAGGGTCAGAAGGCCAGGTAGGTGAAGTGAAGGCCAGGTGGGCGGGGCTAAGGCTTCTTTGCCATCACCATGGAGAATGTCTCCCCACCGGAAGAGTGGGCAGAGCTTATGATGGGCCTGGTGACAAGACTGATCCAATGGCAGAGATTCAACACACCAGAAAGATGACACAGGGCCCTCCATTGTGACCTAGGACACCTAGTAGCCACAGGATTTGAGCACACCCTGGGAAACGCTACGCAGGCACAAGGGAGCCCCTGGTGCGGACTGCTTCAGGGCATTGGCAAAGCAGGCCAGGTACCTCTTTCCCACTTTCCTGAAGATATCAGTACGCAAGGCATCCCCACTCAGCATCTCTTGCCTCTCTCTGTATGTGTTCATTCTCGGAAATCTCTTCCTTCTCCCCGTTGTCACTTCACAGCTTGGAGTGCCTGACAGAGTGCCTAGAGACAAAAGAGCAAAGGGGGAAGGCCTCTGGCTGTACTGGTTGCCCATGGGCAGAGAAGATCTGGTAGTATATCTGGAAGCTCTAGAGAGTAGTGCTTGATTGGGGAGCTGCATCACGGGCGGACCCTGTCCAGGTGAAGCTTGCTGACATGTGGCAACCTCTCCGGAGACTACTAATTCCACTGATAACAGTGTATGCAAATACCCGGCTGAGTGCCATGGGCAGAGAACATTGACACATACCTGCCAGAGGCCTATCCTGGGTCTGAAGAGTCCACCCTGGTCTCCAGCGACTCATCATCTCAGCACACACTTTGCCTGCACACATGGAATCCGCCTCTCTCTACGAACGCCTTCTCCTGCTAGGAAACACGGGATGTCACTCAGCCAAAGGAGAGCACATGCAAAGTCAACTGAAGCCCCCGTTTTCAAGATTTTGCCCTCTGCCGGGCCACAGCCTCGGCTGGCACACTGCATGTGCGTCAGGTCTCCGAAGACAAGGCCGAAATCCGGGCATCCAGGGCCCCAGCAGTCCAGAATCTGCTGATGGCAGCATATGGATTACCTCTTTGTCATGAACAGGAGGGAGACCTGGGGCCTGGACTGGCTCCGCTAGAGCTCCACGACCTCAGTTATTTTCCCTGACCTTTGGCCCATGCCCTTGTGAGTGTGTGATCTCTAGTTACACTTCTCCTCCAACCACTCTGAATCCGCCACCTACGGATACATGAATGTAGAAATCAACATCTATCACTGGCTGCAGTGTCACAGGTCACTAGGTGTCTAGGCTCAGGCTTACCTTGGCAGTCTTCTTTCCAGGCAAGGAGCCTAATCCTTCAATGGCAATGAGGACACTTGGTCACTGGCCGACATCGTTTCTTTCATCCGCACAGTGTTCTGGATGAGGGTAAAGAGGCCATGTAGGCCAGGTGAAGGCTGAGTGCGGGGCCTAAGGCTTCTTTCCCAATCACCATGGAGACAACCACCGGAAGGCTGCCCGGAATTTCTGACGGGGACGAGTCACAAACACTGAGCTAATAGGAGAGGTCCAGCCCAACCGGCCAGTTCCTCAGATCCCTCCATTTTACCCATGGACACACAATGGCCCCTTCTGTTTTTGGCCACAAAATCGAGGGCACCCAGGGAGTAACTTCAGAGTAGGCAACCCCTGATGTGAATAGGTTTGACACACTGGGCTGCAGGCAGGTATCGCTTTTCCACTTAGGCTAGGGTATCCGTAGGCAAGACGCCCTTCCTCAGCATCTATAGCCTCTCTCTGTATGTGTTCTTTCAGAGAAATCTCTTCATTCTACCCCTGAGACACATCACAAGTTTGAGGGGTCTCAGAGAGAGCCTGGAGATGAAACGGGTCAGACTTCTGGCTGTAGCACCTTCCCGTGGGTAGAGAATAGTAGGTAGTCTCTCTGGAAGGTCTTAGCTTCTGTTGATTGACATAGGCAATAGGGTAGGGGCGGACCCTGGCCAGGTGGAGCTTGTGGGCAGATGCAACCTCTCCGGCGACGAATAATTCCGCTGCTGCTTTGTATGGTGAAAACCTCCCCCCGCCAAGTGGGATGGGTAGAGAACATTGACCCACACCTGCCAGTAGCCTCTCCTGGACTAAAGATCCCAACCTGGTCTCAACGTCCTCACCCTCTCAGCACACACCTTTCCTGCACACATAATCCTGCCTTTCTCCGTCAGTGCCTTTTTCTACTAGGAAAAAAATCTTGCTGCTGAAAAAGGCCGATGCCAGGGAAATCGAGGAGACACTGCCATTTTCCAAATTTTTGATGTCTACCCATCCCCGCCTGCGGTGGAATGCTGCGTATGTGGCCGGGCCCCGAAGGCAGGGCCAAAATCCTGGCAGCCTGGGCCCCAGCAAGCCAATGGTTTATGGACGTTGTGACACGGATGACCTGTTTGCCACATACAGGAGGAATACTTGGCCCTTCACTGGCTCGCCATTCAACTCCATGACGTCCACTACCCGCCCTGGCCTTTGCTTTGGCCGGTGCCCCATTGAAAGTGTGCTCCACAGCAATGTTTCTCCACCCGTCACTATCATTCTGCCACCAGGGGATATGTGAGTGCGGAAGTCACCATTTGTCACTGGCAGCAGTGTCGGAAGTCACTAGACTTCCAAGTATCCGCTGACCTAGGCTGCCTTCTGCCCCAGGCAAGGTCCCGAATCCTTTATCCCAGATGCTGACACCTACAGACTACAGAACATAGAAGATAGAACATAGATGAAAATAGAATATTGACAAATATGGAATATAGGGAATAGCATATACACTATTGAAGAGTATAGAATAGAGAAAGTCGAAGAATATAGATAACAAAATATAGAGGAATATAGAATGTAGAATAGAGAGTACTAGATTGTAGAAGATGGAGATTAAAAGGTAGAATATACAATAAAAAAATATAGAATATAGAAAAAGATAGAATTCAGAAAAATTTAGCATACAAAAGGTAGAACATAGAAAAAATGGAATATAGAATGTAGAACATAGAATATGGAATAGAGAATAAAGAATATTGAAAAATTTAAAACGTAGAATGTAGAATACTGAATATAGAATTAGAATTTAAAATATAGAATATAGCAGATAGAAGAATATAGATTATAATAGATTATAGAATGTAGAATAAGAATATAGAAGATTATGAAATGCAGAACATAGGAGAATATAAAATATAAAATGCAGAATGTAGGATATGTAATATAGAATGTAGAATTCAGAAGAATATAGTATATAAAAAATATAGAACATAGAACATCAAATATTTAATATGGAATACAGAGTATGGAATACAGAACATAGAAAATTATAGAATAGAGTATGTACAAAGTAGAACATAGAATATAAAATATAGAATAAAGACCATAGAATATAGATGATTATAGAATAGAGAAGATTCTGGAATATAAAATGTAGAAGTAAATATAGAAGAAAGAAGATGGAATATAAGAGAATATAGAATGTAGAATATAGTATACAGAATATGGAATATAGAATACAGAAAATTATAAAAATATAGAATATAGAAAACAACATTGAATATAGAATACAGACAATGGAATATTGAAAAATATAGAATTTGGAATATAGAATGTAGAATACAGAATATAGAATCAAAAATATATAATATAAAAAAAATTTTATATTATGTAGAGAATATATATTATAGAATAAAGAAGATTATGGAATATAGAATGTAGAATGTAATATACAGAATATACAATATAGAAGGATATATGAGACAGACTGTTGAAGAATAAAAAATAATAATAAAGAGTATAAAATGTAGAATGTAGACTACAGAAAATTATATAGAAAAAGAACATTGAATATAGAACACTGAGTATGGAATATAAAATATAGAATATATAGAGTACAGAAGAATATAGAACATAGAATATAGAATGTAGAATACAAAATATAGAATATAAAATAAAGTATAAAGAACACAGAATATAGAATATAGAAGAAAATGGAATATAGAATGTAAAATACAGAATATACAGCATAGAAGAATATA
Source organism: Loxodonta africana (assembly GCF_030014295.1). Taxonomy (NCBI): domain Eukaryota; kingdom Metazoa; phylum Chordata; class Mammalia; order Proboscidea; family Elephantidae; genus Loxodonta; species Loxodonta africana. The sequence continues at coordinate 2,317,489 of NW_026975065.1, forward strand.
GAATACAAGATAGAAGAATATAGAATATAGAAGGAAGAATGTAAAATATGGAATATAGAATACAGAAAAATATAGAATATAGAAGAATATGGAAGAACATAGAATTTAGAATATAGAATACAGAACATAGAATATGGAAGAATTTAAAATATAGAATGCAGAATGTAGAATATAGAATATGGAATACGAAATACGCAATATAGAATATAGAAGAATATTGTATGTAGAAAAATATACAATATAGAACATCTAATATAGAATACAGAGTATGGAATATAGAATATACAAAAATATAGACTATAGAAGAACATAGAACATAGATTATAGAATATAGAGAATTTAAAATAAAGAATATAGAATATGGAACATAGAACACTGAAGATAGAAGATAGAATACAGAATATAAAAGAACTTTGAAAACAGAAGAATATAGCGTATAGAGGATTTGGAATAAGGAAGAATATAGAATATACATTATAGAAGATTATAGCATAAAGAATACAGAATACAGAAGAAAATAGAATATAAATTTAGAATATAGAATACAGGAGAATATAAAATGTAGAATGTAGAATACACAATAGAGAATGCAAAATATAGAACGAAGAATTTAGGAGAATATAGATTGTAGAATGTAGAAGATTATAAATTATACAATATAAAATATTATGGAATATAGAATGTAGAATGTAAAATATAGAATATAGGATAGTATAGAATATGGAATATAGTAGAATATAGAATGTTGAATACAGTATAAAGCATATGGAATATAGAATACACAAATATATAAAAAAAACTTTTTATAGCATGGTAAAAATATGGAAAATAGAAGATTGAATATAGAACATAGAATATAGAAAAATCTAGAATCTAGAAGAATATAGAATGTAGAATATAGAAGATTTTAGAATATAGAATTACAATATACAATATGGAGTATAGAATACAGAAGAATATAGTATAGAGAAAAATGTAGAATAAAGAACATAGAACATCGAATATAGAATGGAGAATATGGAATATAGGATATAGGAAAATAAAAAAATATAGAAGACCATAGAATTTAGAATGTGGAATACAGAATACAGAAGAATATAGAACATAGAACACATAAAACAGAAGATGGAATACTAAATATAAAAGAACATAGAATATACAAGAATATATAGAGTATAGATTATAGAATATACATTACAGAAGAATATAGAATAATATAGAACACAGAATGTAGAAGAATAAAGAATATAAATATAGAATATAGAAGAATATAGAATACAGAATATGGAAAAATAGAGAATATATAAGAGTATCAATACAGTACACAGAAGAATGTAGAATATACATTATAGAAGAATATAGACAATAGGAAACTATACAATACAGAATATAGAAGAATATAGCATATAGAAGAACATAGAATATAGAATTTGTTATATAGAATGTAGAATATAAAATATAGAATAAAGACTACAGACTATAGCAGAATACAGATTATAGAATATAGAAGATCATGGAACATAGATTGTAGAATGTAAAATATAGAATAGAGAATGTAGAATATAACATATAGAATATGGAGTATGGAACATAGAATATGCCATACAGAAAAATATAGAATATAGAACATAGAACTTTGAATATACAATATAGAATACAGAGAATGAAATACAGAACTTTGAATATGGAAAAATATAGAAATAGGATATAAAGGAATATGGAATATAGAAGAATAAAGAACTAAGAATGTAGAATATAGAATACAGAAGAATTCAGAATGTAGAATATGGAATAAGGCATATAAAATATAAAGGCATATAGTATACAGAAGAGCATAGAATATACAATACAATACAGAATATAAAAGAAAAAAGAAGATAGAATACAGAGTAAAGAAGAATATAGAGTATAGGAGAATATAGAATATACATTATGGAATACAGAATATTGAAGAATATAGAACACAGAATATAGAAGAATATAAAAAATTTTATATAGAAGATAGAAAATAGAATATAGATTATAGAATATGGCATATAGAATATAGAAGAATATAGAATGTAGACTATAGAATATGGAATACAGAATATAGAAGAATATAATATATAGTAGAATATAAAATATAGAACATAGAATATCAAATACAGAATACAGAGTATGGAATATAGAATATAGAAGAGTATAGAATATAGACGAACATAGAATTTAGAATGTAGAATATAGAAGAATTTAGAATAGTGTTGCATGTAGAATATGGAATATGGACTAAATAATATAGAATATGGAAGAATATGATATACAGAAGAATATACAACATAGAAGATAGAATACAGAATATAAAAGAATATAGATTATAGGAGAAGGTAGAACACAGAATACAGAAGAATATAGAATATCAAAGAATATAGAATGTAGAACATAGAATATATGCCAGAATATAGAATACACAAGACAGAAGATAGAACATAGAAGAATATAGAATATTGATGAATACAGTATATTGACTATAGAATACAGGATATAAAAAAACAGGATATAGGACATACAATATAGAAGAATATAGGATGTAGAAGGTAGAATATAGATTAAAGAATGTAGAATGTAGAGTGTAGAGCATAGAATATGGAATATAGAATATACAAGAATACAGAATATAGAGTTTAGAATGTATAGTACAGAATATAGAATATACAATTCAGAATAGAGAATAGAGAAAAATAGAGTATAGAAAAAATTAGAATATAGAAAGTAGAATATAGAATAATACAGAATATAGAATGTAGAATATAGAATACAGAACACAGAATATAAACAAGAGAAGAATAAAGAATATAGAAGAATTCAGAATATAGAATGCAGACTATAGACTATACAATACAGAATACAGAATGTACTATATGGAATAAAGAATATAAAATAAAGAAGAATATAGTATATAGAAAATATAGACTATTGACAAATATGAAATATAGAATATAATATGTAAAATGTGAAACAGAAGAATACAGAATATGGAATGTAGAGGTATATAGATTATACAATAAAGAAGCATATAGAGTATAGATACAGAACATAGAAGAGAGAATATAGAATTCCGAAGAATATAGATTATAGAATATAGAAGTATATAGAATATACAAAATTTAGAATATAGAATGTAGAGTGAGAATATAGAATATAGAAAACATTAGAATATAGCATATAGAAGAATAAAGATTATAGAATATAAAATATAGAATGACAAAGCAGAATATAGAGTACAGAATATAGAAAATAGAATGTAGAATATAGAATATAGACGAATATAGAATTTAGAATGTAGAACAAAGAATATAGAATATAGAAGAATATAAAATATACAAGAATGCAGAATGTAGAATACAGAATATAGAAGAATGCAGAATATAAAATACGGAATATGCAATACAGAATGTAGAATATAGAATTTGGAAGATAAGATATAGATTATAGAAGAATATAGTATAGAGAAGGATATAGAATATGGACGAATATAAAATATAGAACAATATAGAATAGAGAATGTACATTATAAAAGAATATACAATACAGAAGAATACAGAATATAGAAGATAATAGAACGTAGAATATAGAATAAAGATGACAGAACATGGAAGATAGATTATAGAAGAATATAGAGCAGTGATGAATATGGTATATATAATATAGGATATGGAATACACTATACAGAATAAAGAATATAGAACGTAGAATACAGATTATAGAATACAGAAGAATATAGAAAATAGAATCTAGTATGGAGAATGTAGAATATAGAAGAAAATAGGATATAGAGTTTAGAATGTAGAATATAAAATAAAGAATATAGAATTCAGAATACAGAATATACAGGAATATAGAATACAGAAAAATTTAGAATATAGAATTAGAATATGAATATACAATATAGAAGAATACAGAATATAATATGTACAACATAGAAAATAGAATAAGGTATTTAGAATATAGAATATGGAATATTGAATATAGAAGGATATAGATTATAGAACACAGAAGAATATAGAATGTAGAAAGTAGAATATAGAAGAATATAGAATATGGTATATAGAAGAATATAGAATACAGAATATGGACTAAGGAATATAGAATATTGAACTAAGTACATAGAAGAATATGGAATACAGAATATTGACGAATATTGAATATAGAAGAATATAGATTTTAGAACACAGAAGAATCTACAGTATAGAGAACCGAATATAGAATGTAGAATTTAGAACACAGAAGATGGAGTATAGAAGAATATAGAATATTGACAAAAATGGAATATAGACTATGGAATACAGATTGCAGAAGAATGTCTTATATACAAAAATATAGAATATCAATAAAAATGGAATATAGAATATAATATGTAAAATGTACAACATAGAAGAATGTAGAATGTTGTATATACTATATAGTACATACAACACAGAATATAGACTGTAGAAGTACATAGATTATAGCATATAGAAGTATATAGAAAATAGAATTTAGAATATAAAACATAGAATAGAGAATAGAGAAGAATATAGATTTTAGAATATAGAAGAATAAAGAATGTAAAATATAGGATACAGAATATAGATTATAGAAGAATACAGAATATAGAAAAATTTAGAATATAGAATGTAGAGTGGAGAATATAGAAGAATCTAATAGAATGTAGAATATAGAAAACAGAAAAATTTAGAATGTAAAATGCAGTATATAGTATATACAATATAGAATAAAGAATACAGAACAGAATGTGGATTATAGAATATAGAAGAATATAGAATATAGAGTACAGAACATAGAATGCAGATCACAGAAGAAAGAAAACAAAAAATATAGAATATAGAACATTGATGAAATAGAATATACAATATACAAGAATATAGAACATAGAGTTTAGAAGTATATAGATTATAGAGTATCAAGGAATATAGAATATTAAATGCACAATGAAGAATATAGAAAAATATAGATTATAGAATACAGAAGGATATAGAATGTAGAATATACAATATAGAAGAATATAGAATACAGAATGAAGAATGTAGAATATAGGATATAGAATACAGAGTATGGAACATACAATATAGACTATAGAAGAATATGGAATAGAAGATATAAAATATTGAAAATAGAAGAATACAGAATATAAAATGTAGAAGAATATAGCTTCTAGAATATAGAATGTAGATTATACAATATAGAATACAGAATATGGAAGAATATAGAACATAGAAGAATATAGTATATAGAAGAATATAGAATATACAATTAGAACATAGAAGATAGAATATAGAAGAACAGAATATAGAATGTGGAATATAGAACATAGAATATAGAATATAGAAGAGTATAGATTATAAATTACAGAAGAATATAGAATATAGACAATAATATAGAAGAATAGAGAAAAATAAAGAAAATAGAAGAATATAGAATGTAGACTGTTGAATATAAAATATAGTAAAAAAGCATATAGAATACAGAATCATACAGATTATACAATATAGAATCATGGAATATAGAGAACAGAACATAGAATATAGATTATAGAATCTAGAACACAAAAGATAAAAGATAGAATATAGAAGAACATAGAATATTGGATATTCATGAAAATGGAAATACAATATAAGATATAAAATAATCAGTATAGAAGAATATAAAATATACAATGTAGAAGTAGATTATAAAATATAGAATGTAGAATATAGAATAGAGAAGAATATAGATTGAGGAATGTAGAATATAGAATAGAGAAGAATATAGATTACAGAATATAGAAGTATATAGAATGTAGAGTATAGAATATAGAATACAGTTTATGGAATATGAACTATAGAACGTAGAAGAATATAGTATACAGAAGAATATAGAATACGGAATTATGACATATATGGAATACAGAATAACATATATAAAATGTACAATATAGAATACAGAACACAGAATACAGAATGCAGAAGTACATAGATTATAGAATATAGAAGAATTTAGAATATGGAATGTAGAATAGATAATACAGAAGAATATACATTATAGAATATAAGAGAATACAGAATATAGAGTATAGAATGTAGAACACAGAACACAGAATATAGCCTATAGAAGAATATAGAATATAGAAAAATTTTGAATATATAATGTTGAGTGTAGAATATAGAGTATAGAATACAGAATATAGAATGCATAATGTGGAATATACAATATAGAATAATATAGTGTAGAAAAGAGAATATAGAATGTAGAATATAGAATATCAAAGAATATAGAATATACACTGTAGCATATAGAATATACAACAATATAGATTAAATAATATCAAAAATATAGAATGTAAAATATAGAAGAATATAGAATACAGAATATGGGATATAGAATATTGAAGAATATAGAACAGAACACAGAAGACAGCATACAGAATATAAAAGAAAATAGAATATAGAATAATGTAGAAAATGAAATCTAGAATATAGAAGGATATAGAATATAGAGAAATATAGAATACAGAAGAATATAGTGTATATAATATAGAAAAATATAGAATATAGAAGAATACAAAATATAGAATAGAGAAAATAGAAGAATATAGAATATAAAATATAGAAGAATATGGAATGTAGAATATACATTATAGAAGATTATAGTATACAGAATATAGAAGAATGTAGAATGTGGAATATAGAACCCAGAAAACAGAAGAATATAGAATGTAGGATCAAGAATCTAGAAACTAGAATATAGCATATAGTTGAATATAGAACATAGAATATAGAATATAGAAGAGTATAAAATATAAAATTTACAAAGCAGAATGTGGAATATAGAATACAAAATATAGAAGAATATACAGAAGAAATTAGAATGTAGAATGTACAATATACAAATTAGAGAAATATTAGATTATAGAATATGGAAGAATACAAAATATAGAACACAGATTATAGAAAAATATAGAATATAGAAGAATACAGAATGTAGAATATAGAATACAGAAGAATATATTATATAGAAGAATATAGAATATAAAAGAATATAGGTATTGAATATAGAAGAATATAGAATTATACAGAATATGGAATATAGAGTATAGAATGTAGATGTGTATAGAATGTAGAATAATATAGAATACTGAATGTACAGGAATATACAATATAGAAAATTATAGACTATAAAAGAATATGGAATATATATTATAGAAGAATTTAGAATACAGAAGAATATACAATACAGAATGTAGAAGAATATAGCATATAAAATATAGAATATAGAATGTGGAATATAGCATATAGAGGAATATGGAATACAGACTGCAGAATGTAGAAGACAGAATGTAGAAGAATATGGTATATAGCATATATGATATAGAAGAATATAGATTATAAGATTATTGAAGAATATACAAGGTAGATTATAGAATATAAAAGAATATAGATTATAGAACACAGAATATAGAGTTTACAATGTAGAATATAGAATAAAGAATATAAAATACAAAAAGTAGAATATGAAATATAGAAGCACATAGACTAGAATGTAGAATGTGGAACATAGAATACAGAATAGAGAAGAATAAAGAATACAGAAGAATTTAGAATATATAATAAGGCTGTAGAATATAGATTATAGAATATAAAAGAGCATTGAATATAGAGCACAGAACACACAATATAGAATACAGAACATAGAAGTCAGAAGATAGAATATAGGATATTCACGAAAATGGAATATAGAAAACAGAATATAAGTCATAAAATATACAATATAGAGGAATATAAAGAATATAGAATATAAAATATACATTATAGAACACAGAATTTAAAAGTATATAGATTATGATAGAATACAGAAGAATGTAAAATATAGAGCATAGAATATAGAGGAATACAGATAATAGAAAAGAGAATATAGAATATTAAATGTGGTAGACTATAGAATATGGAATATACAATATAGTATACAGAAGAATATGGAATATTGACAAATATAGAATTTAAGATATAAAATATACAATTTTAAAAAAGATATAAAATATACAATTTAGAAGAATAAAAAATAAAATACAGAATACAGACTGTAGAAGTATATAGGTTATAGAATATAGAAGAATATAGAGTATACAACGTAGAATGTAGAATAAGGAATATAGAATAAAGAACAGAGAATATAGAATATAGAAGAATATGCAATACAGTTTATGGAATACAGAATATACAAGAATATAGTATATAAAAGAATATAGAACACAGGACATAAAACAGAATATTGATTATAAAGCTTAGAATGTAGAATATAGAAGAATAAAAAATACAGAAGAATATAGAATAGAGTATAGAAGAAAATAGATTATAGGATATACAAAATAGATGTAGAATGTGGAATATAGAATACAGAATATAGAAGTACATAGAATATAGCAGAATATGGAATATAGAAGAACATAGAATAGAGGAGAATATAGAAGACAATAGAATACAGGACACAAAAGAATATAGAAAATAGAAGAAAATATAATATCAAATATAGAAGAATATAGAAGACAATAGAAGATAGTAGATAGAAGACAGAAGATGATAGGAGATAGAAGATTGAACATAGAACACAGCACGAAGAATATCAAATATAGAATATAGAAGAATATAGACTATACAGCACAGAATATTTAATATAGAATATAGAAGAATATTAAATACAGAATTTAGAATGTAGAATATCAAAGAATATAGAGTACAGAATATAGAAGATAGAATATAGAAGAATATAGAATATTGAAGAATATGGAATATAGAATGTAGGATACAGAATATAGAAGAATATATAATAATATAGAATATAGAGTGTAGAACATAGAATATAGAAGAATGTAAAATATAGAATGCAGAATATGAATAAAGAATACAGTATATAGAATAATATAGAACAAAGGAGAACACAGAACATAAAATATAGACTATAGAAGAATATAGATTATAGCATACAGAAGAATATAGAATGTAGAAAGTGGAATACAGAATATAGAAAATAGAAGAATATAGAATATATAACAGAATGTAGAATATAAAATGTAGACTATAGAATATGGAATATAGATTTTAGTATATAGAAGAATACAGAATAAAGAATGTAGAATGTAGAGTATAGAATATAGAAGAATATAGAATACAGAAGAATATGGAATAAAGAATATGGAATATAGATATAGAAGAATATAATACATAGAAGAATATAGAACATACAACATAGAATATAGAATATGGAATGTGGGATATAGAATATAGAATAAAGAATATAGAGGTATATAGAATATAGAATATAGATATAGAAGAGTATAGAATATAGGAGGATATAGATTATACAAGAATATGGAATATAGAATAATATAGGATATACGATATGGAATAAGGCAGAATATAGAATATAGAAGAAGAATGTAGAATATTGAAGAATACAGAATTTAGAATGTAGAATATAGACTATAGTATTTAGAATGTAGAATATCGAATATAGAAGACTACAGAATGTGAAATGAAGAATATAGAATGTAGAATATAGAAGAATATAGATTATAGCATATAGAGGAATATAGAATATGGCATGCAGTGTGGAATATAGTGTATACAATGTGGTAGAATATAAAATATAAAAAATGGAAGTGTATAGAATAGAGAATGCACAATATTGAATATGGAATATAGAATATATAAAATAGAACAGTATAGTTTGTAAAATATGGAATATAGAGTACAGAATATAGAATAAAGAACATAGAGAATAGAAGATAGAATACAGAAGAGTACAGAATATAGAATATTGATGAATATAGAATATAAGACATAAAATGTACAATATAGAAGAATATAGAATACAAAATATAGAATATAGAAGTATAAAGATTATAGAATATAGATAAATATAGAATGTAGATTATAGAATATAAAATATAGAATGTAGAAAATAGAATATGGAGTATAGAATACGGAACATAGAAGAACATAGTATTTAGAAGACTATAGAATATTGATGGATATGACAAAAAGAATATAAGAAATAAAATATACAATATAGAAGAATATAGAATACAGGATGTACAAGTATATAGATTATAGAAAATAGAATATAGAATGCAGAATGTAGAATATAGAATACAGTACATAGAATAGAGAATGTAGCAGAATATAGATTACAGAATATAGAAAGTAAATGTAGAATATAGAATAGAGAAGAATGCAGAATATAGAATAGAGAAGAATATGGTATACAGAAGAATATAGAGTATAGAACAGCAAACATAGAATATTGAATATAGAATGTAGAATATAGAAGAATTAAGAATAGAGAAGAATAAAGAATATAGCATGTTGAATGTAGGATATAGAATACAGAGTATAGAATATAAAATTTAGTATATACAATATAGAAATAGAAGAATATAGAATGTAGAATGTGAAACGTAGAATATAGAATATGGAAAAATATAGAAAAAAGAAGAATATTGAATATAGAACGTAGAATGTAGAATACAGAATATGGAATATGGAATACAGAACATAGAACATAGAAGCATACAGTATTTGGAAGAATATAGAGTACAGAATATAGGACATAGAATATAGAGTACAAAATATAGAATATAGCATATAGAAGAACATAGAATATAGAATGTAGAATATAGAGTAGAGAATATAGACTATAAAAGACAAAATACAGAAGATAGAATATAGAATAAGGAATATTGAAGAATATTGAATATAGAATATAGGATTTGGAATATAGAATATAGAGTATAGAATATAGAAGAGTATAGAATATAGAAGAATATAGAACCTAGACTAGAGAATATAGAAGATAGAATACAGAAGAATAAAGAATATTGACAATTATGGTATATACACTATAGAATAAAGGGTATAGGATATACAATATCGATTATAGATTATTGAGGAATGTAGAATATAGAATATAGAGTTTACAGTGTAGAATATAGAACAAAGAATATAGAATACACAATATAGAATAAAGAAAAATTTAAATTATAGAATGTAGAATATAGAGCCATATACAATATAGAACGTAGAATATACAGAATATAGAATAGAGAAGAATAAGGAATATAGAAGTATTTAGAATACAGAATGTAGACAGTAGAATATAGAATACAGAATATGAAATAGAGTATAGAATGTAGAATATAGATTATAGAATATAGAAGAATATGGAATATAGAGAACAGAATATAGCACATAAAATAAAGAATATAGAACATAGAAGATAGACTATAGAAGGATATAGAATACAGAATACAGGATATTGACAAAAATGGAAAATATAGAATATAAGATATAAAATATACAATATAGAAGATTATAGAATATAGAATGTAGAAGTATATAGATTATAGAATATAGAAGATATAGAATGTGGAATATAATATATAGAAGAATAAAGAATACAGAATAAGAAGAATATAGAATGTAGAATATAGAAGAATATAGAATATTGATGAATATGTAATATAGAAGAATATAGAATATACAGGACAGAATATAGAACATAGAAGATAGAATATAGAAGAATATAGGATAGAAAATATGGAATATAGAATATAGAAGAATATTGAATATTGATGAATATGGAATGTAGACTATGATATATAAAATGTACAATATAAAAGAATATAGAATATACAAAACAGAATATAGAATGTAGAAGAATATAGATTATAGAATATAGAAGAATATTGAATATAGAATTTAGAATGCAGAATATAGAATATGGAACATAGGATAGAGAATATAAATTATAGAATATAGAATGTAGAATATAGAATATAGAAAAATATGGACTATAGGAAAATTTAGAATATAGAATGTAGAGTGGAGAACATAGGATATACAATACAGAACATACAAGAAAATAGAATATAGAATGTAGAATATAGAATATAAAAGAGAGAAGTTAAAGAATATAGAAATATTTAGAATACATAATGTAGACTGTAGAATATAGAAGAATATAGATTATAGAATATAGAAGAGTATAGAATATAGAGAAGAGAATGTAGAATATAGAACATAGAATATAGAAGAATATAGAATAGAGGATATTGAGGAAAATGGAATATAGACTATAAGACATAAAATATACAATACAGAAGAATGTAGAATAAAGAACATAGAATGTAGAATATAGATAATACAATACAGAACATAGAAGAGAGAATATAGAATGTAAAAGTATATAGATTACAGAATATAGAAGAATATAGAATACAGAATGTAGAATATAGATTATAGAACATAGAATACAGAAGAATATAGATTATAGAATATAGAAAGTAGAATACAGAAGTATATAGAATATAGTAGAATATAGAATGTTGAATATGGAATATAGAATATAGAAGAATATAGTTTATAAAAGAATGATTTTATAAAAGAATATAGAAAATAGAATATTGCTGAATATAGACTATAAGACATAAATATACAATGTAGAAGAATATAAGACATAAAACATACAATGTAGAAGAATATAGAAAACAGAATGTAGAAGTATATAGATTATAGAATATAGAAGAATATGGAATATATACTGTAGAATGTAGAAGATACAATATAAAACACAGAATACAGAACATAGAATATAGAATATTGAAGAAAAATATAGACTGTAGAATATAGATTACAGCATGTAATATAGAATACAGCATGTAGAAGAATACAGAATATAGAACATAGAAGATAGAATACTGAATATAGAAAATAGAATGTAGATTATAAAATATAGAAAAATATAGAAGATTATAGGATATAGAGTATAGAATGTAGAAGAATATAGAAGAGTATAGAATATGGAAAGTAGAATATAGAATGTAGAATATGGAATACAGAAGAATATAGAAGATAATAGAATATAGGACACAAAAGAATATAGAAAATAGAAGAAAATATAATATAGAGCATAGAATATACAATATAGAATAAAATTGACAATAGAAGATAGATTGAAGAGAGTAGATAGAAGAAAGCAGATGATAGAAGATAGAAGATTGAACATAGAACACAGGACATAGAATATCAAACATAGAATATAGAGTACAGAATATAGAATTTAGAATGTAGAATATAGAAGATAGAACACAGAATATAGAATATAGAATATTGAAGAATAAGGAATATAGGATATAAAATATACAAGAATATAGAATACAGAAGAATATAGAGTGTAGAATGTAGAATATAGAGTACAGAATATAGAAGATAAAATACAGAATATAGAACATAGAATATAGAAGAAAATACAATACAGAAGAATAGAGTGTAGAATGTAGAATATAGAACATAGAAGAATATGAAATATAGAATATAGAAAATACAATTTAGAATATACAATATAGACAAATATAGAATAATACAGAATAAAAATAATATAGAATATTGTTGTTGTTAGGTGCTGTCAAGTCGCTTCCGACTCATAGAGACCTTATGCACAACAGAACAAAACACAGCCCGGCCCCGTGCCATCCTTATAACCGGTGTTGTGCTTGAGCACATTGTTGCAGCCACTGTGTCAATCCAACTCGCTGAGGGTCTTCCTCTTTTCCGCTGACCCTATACTCTGCCAAGCATGACGTCCTTCTGCAGGGACTCATCCCTCCTGACAACATGCCCAAAGTATGTAAGACGCAGTCTCGCCATCCTTGCCTCTAAGGAGCATCTGGCCGCACTTCTTCCAAGACAGATGTGTTCGTTCTTTTGGCAGTCTATGGTATATTCAATATTCTTCGCCAACACCACAATTCAAAGGTGTCAACTCTTCTTCCGTCTTCCTTATTCATTGTCCAGGTTTCACATGCATATGATGTGATTGAAAATACCATGGCTTGGGTCAGGCGCACCTTAGTCTTCAGGGTGACATCTTTGCTCTTCAACACTTTGAAGAGGTCCTTTGCAGCAGATTTGCCCAGTGCAACGCGTCTTTTAATTTCTTGACTGCTGCTTCCATGGCTGTTGATTGTGGATCCAAGTAAAATGAAATCCTTGACAACTTCAATCTTTTCTCCGTTTATCATGATGATGTTGCTCATTAGTCCAGTTGTGAGGATTTTTGTTTTCTCTATGTTGACATGCAGTCCATACTGAAGGCTGTGGTCTTCGATCTTCAAATATAGATTATAGCATATAGAAGAATATAAAATATAGAATGTAGAATATACACTATAGCATATAGAAGGTAGAATATAGAAAACAGATTACAGAATATAGAAGGCTATAGAATATAGAAAATAGAAGAATATAGAATATATAATGTAGAATGTAGAATATAAAATATACAATAAAGACTAAAGAATATCGATTATAGAATACAGAGTACAGAATGTAGAATATGAAATATACAGTATAGAATAATGATGAATATAGAATATAGAAAAATATTGAAAGTAGAATATTTAATATGGAATATAGAATATAAAAGATAGGAAATATGATATATAGAATATAGAACATAGAATATTAAACATAGAATGTAGAATATAGAAGAATAAAGAATATAGAAGTATATAGAATATAGAGGAATATAGAACAGTATAGAATATAGAATACAGAAGAACATAGAAAATAGAATGTAGTATGTAGAATATGGAATAGAGAATATAGAGTACAAAATATAGAAGATAAAAGATAGAATATAGAAGAATATGAAATATAGGATATAGAATATAGAAGAATACAGAAGGATGTAGAATATAGAAGGACATAAAATATAGAAGAATATAGGGAGAATGGGGGAGAAGCAGAGAGAGATTTCATAAAGACACAAGCGGAGATGACAATGTGACCACAGAGGCAGAGATTGGATGATGCAGCCACAGCCATGAGACAGCCACCAGAAGCTGGAAGAGGCAATGAACAGATTCTCCCCTGGAGCCTCTGAAGAGTGTGTGGTGTGGTCCTGCCATGACAGCTTGATTAAGGCTCAGGTATTTTGGCTCTGACTTTGGATTTCTGGCCTCCTGAGCTGTGGAAGAATAAATTTCTGTTGTTTTAAGTCACTCAGTTTGTAGCAATTTGTTATAACAGACACAGAAAATGAATTAACTGACCAATAAAAGATGTGGTAATCTATGCATCATTACAGTATTGTAACCTGATGACGGTGGGTCCTGCCCGGCGCGACCCCTTGAGTCAAATGAGAGACACCAGGCCTTTGAAAAAGAGAAAACAGACTTTATTGCAAGCCGGTCAAGCAAGGAGCTCAGAGATCAAGTCTCAAATCAAGCTCCCTGAGGTTGGGGATTCTAGTGCAGTTGCAGGGCTTGTGATAGGGAACTTATGCATAATTCATGAAGTTTCTAAGAACTGGCAGACAATTTCAGGAAATGAACACATACAGGGGTGCAGTAGGGGGTGCAATATGGTGGCTGGGGGCATGTGGTTTTTAGGGTGGTATGAAACATGAAATTTATCTAAGGACAGCTTTGTGGCTTATTGCTCACGTCCAAATGGAGTGAGGGGAAGGTTGGTGGGTAGCGAAGCAAACTTGAGCAGAGAAGCAGTAAGATGGCCTTGAGCTGCTACACAGAATTTCTTATCAAAAGAGTGTGATGTGGCTCAGGTGTGATGGGAGGAAGGGGAACCGTTTAACCCTGTTGTTTATGGTATCAATAATATATATTTTTAATAATTTTTATCATGCTTTAAGTGAAAGTTTACAAATCAAGTCAGTCTCTCACATATAAACTTATATACACCTTACTACATATTCCCATTTATTCTACCGCTAATGAACCAGCCCACTTCCTCCTTCCAGTCTCTCCTTTCGCGACCGTTTTGCCAGTGTCTAACCCTCTCTACCTTCCCATTTCCCCTCTAGACAGGAGATGCCAACACAGTCTCAAGGGTCCACCTGATACAAGTAGCTCACTCCTCATCAGCATCTCTCTCCAACCCATTGTCCAGTCCAATCCATGTCTGAGGAGTTGGTTCCTGTCCTGGGCCAACAGAAGGTTTGGGGACCAGACTGCCGGGATTCTTCTAGCCTCAGTCAGACCATTAAGCCTGGTCTTTTTATGAGAATTTGGGGTCTGCATCCCACTGTTCTCTTGCTCCCTCAGGGGTTCTCTGTTGTGCTCTCTGTCAGGGCAGTCATCGGTTGTGGCCGGGCACCATCTAGTTAATAATATTTTTAATAAAATATCCAGACTTAAAAACTTAAGGAAGGAGAAGGGTCTTTCACATCTTAAAATACGGCAGATGTTATGGGTTGAATTGTGTCCACCAAAAATGTGTGTCAACTTGGCTAGACCATGATTCCCAGTATTGTCTGATGGTCCACCATTTTGTCAAGTGATGTGATTTTCCTACACACTGTAAACCCTACCTCTATGGTGTTAGTGAGGTAGGATTAGTGGCAGTTATGTTAATGAGGGAGGACTCAATCTACAAGACTGGGTTGTGTTTTAAGTCAATCTCTTTTAAGATATAAAAGCGAGAAGCAAGCAGAGAGACAGGGGGACATCATACCACCAAGAAACAAGAGCCAGGAGAATAGAGTATCCTTTTGATTGGGGGTCCCTGTGCTTAGGATCTCTTGACTGGGGAATATTGATGACAAGGACTTTTCCCCAGAGCCAACAGAGGGAGAAGGCCTTCTCCTGGAGCTAGGACCCTGAATTCGGACTTCTAGCCTGCTATGCTGTGAGAGAAAAAATTTCTCTATGTTAAACCCATCCATCCACTTGTGGTACTTCTGTTATAGCAGCACTAGCTAGCTGAGACAGCAGATATATTGAAAAATATATCTCTGGCACAAAAAGCCTCAAATTGCTGAAAGAAATTAAAAATAGACTTGTATTTTTGTATATTTGTGTGGGTACGTGTGTGTGTGTATAAGCTCTGCTGGGTTTATATATATATATACACACACCTATATATGAGCTCTGGTGGCACAGTGGTTAAGTGCTCTGATGCTAATCAAAAGGTAAGCAATTTGAACTCACCAGCCTATTCCACAGGAGAAAGGTGTGGCAGCCAGCTTCCATAAAGATTTAGAGCCTTAGAAACCCTATGGGGCAATTCAACTCTGTTCTATAGGGTCACTATGAGTTGGAATTGACTCGGGGCAACTGGTTTGATCTGGTTTTATATGTATATATATATGGTGTAAGATGAATGACTGAGCTATTGGAAAAGTAAGAGAAATCTGCACTATCTAGAAAGATATTGTGAATGAGTCCTGAAAAAGGTCAATACAGGTAACAGACATGAAAAAGGTGTTGATATAGGTATTGGACTTTACTAGGACTCATACAATGGGGAAAGGAAGCCAAATTAAGTCCCATGCACAGTGGTTAGTTATTGCACTTGCAGAGATATCAAGCTGGGACCAGGAAAATTATTTTCTTAAACAACCCAGTAAGAAAAAGCTACATCGAAGATAAATGAGGACCATGACTCCCCTTAACCATAGATGTCTGTGGAAGGGAAATAGAAAAGCTTTTCCTAAAATTTCTATTCTCATCCCCACACTTACATATATTTGGAAGTAAATTGCACACCACCGTGTAACTTAAATATCACCATCTCAAAATTTAGTTAACATAGAGTCCGAGTGTTGAGCAGCCAGTTACTGAGCAACTGTGAAGAACAATTCACTTATTAGGATTCAAATATAGACACAGATAAATTTCTAAACAATATGATCTCAGAATGAAATATCTCATATTATATGTTTAACAGTATTGCTCTGGGCAAATCTGCTACAAAAGACCTCCTTAAAGTGTTAAGAAGCAAAGATGTCACTTTGAAGACCAAGGTGTGCCTGACCGAAGCTATGGTATTTTCAATGACCACATATGAATGTGAAAGCTAGACAATGAATTAGTTGCTGGTGAAGAATATTGAATATGCCAGTGACTGCCAGAAGAATGAACAAATCTATCTTGGAAGAAGTACAGCCAGAATACTTTTTTGAAGCAAGGGTGCCAAGACTTTCTTTCACGTGCTTTGGATATGTTATCAGGAGGGATCAGTCCCTGGTGAAGGACATTATGCTTGATAAAGTAAAGGGTCAGTGAAAAAGAGGAAGACCCTCAAAGACATGGATTGACACAGTGACTACAACAATGAGCTCAAACATGGCAATGATTGTGAGGATGGCACAGGACCGGGCAGCTTCTCACCCTCTTGTACATGGTGTCACTATTAAAAAAAAACAACAACAACCATTGCCATTGAGACAATTCTGACTCATAGTTACGATGGCAACTAACAACAACATTTTTTTTCTCAAGTATTGGGATTTTCGAGTTAAACATCTGACCAGTAAAATTACTCAACAGCCCCATGGGAGTTGAGAGTAGATTGCATACCACCACGTAACTTAAATATCACCATCTCAAAATGTATTTAACATAGGGTCCGAGTGATGAGCAGCCAGTTACTGAGCAACTGTGAAGGACAATTCTCTTATTACAATTCAGATATAGACATAGATAAATTTCTAAACAATTTATGACCCCATAGGAGTGGAATAGCAGAATACTGTTGACATCTTATACAGAGTTTAAATCATTTCTGGTTATCTTTTGGGAGAACGTCCCCTCAGTTTTGTACTTAAAGGAATTGACAATTCTCTCTCTCTCTCTTTTTTTTTTTTTTGTACATAATTGGTAGACAGGAACACCAGTCTCCACAGGAGATTTCTTCTTCTTTTTTCCTTTTATTTCATTTAATCTCCTTGAGTCTTTTATGAGCAAACTTTTTGCTATTGTGAAAAATGCTGTAATGAACATGGGTATGCATTTGTCTATTCATGTGACAGCTCTTATTTCTCCAAGATATATTCCTAGGAGTGGGATTGCTGGATCTTATGGTATTCTCTTTCTAGCTTTCTAAAGAAGTGCCATATCGTTTTCCAAAATGGTCGTACCATTTTGCATTCCCACCAGTAGTGCATAAGAGTTCCAGTCTCCCCACAAATTCTTCAACATGTGTTATTATTTTTTTTAATTATGCCGGTAATGTTGGGGTGAGATGGTATCTCATTGTAGTATCAATTTCCAATTCTCCAATATAAAAAAAAAATACTTTTTTATATTGGCTGGTGATCACGGTCATTTCCTCAAGTGTCTGTTAGTCACTTGAGCGCCTTCTTTGGTGAAGTGTCTGTTAATTTCCTTTGCCCATTTTTTAATTGGATTATTTGTCTTTTTGTTGTAGAGGTATTGGATTTTCCTGGAGATTTTAGAGATTAGACTTCTGTTGACTTTGTCATAGCCAGAGATTTTTCCAAGTCTAAGTTCTTTTTTTACTCTTTTGGTGAAGTCTTTTGATGAGCAGGAGTGTTTAATTTTTAGAAGATTCCAGTAATCTAACTTATATTCTAGAGTTTGTGTCTTGTTAGTTATGGTTTGTATCCTGTTAATGACATATATTAGGGCCTCTAGCATTGATTCTATTTTTTCTCCTATGACCTTTATGGTTTTTGATTTTATATTTAGGTGTTTGATCCATTTTTAATTAGTTTTTGTGTATGGTGTGAGGTATGGGCCCTGTTTCATTTTTTTGCAGAGGGACATCCAGTTTTGCCAGCAGAATTTGTTAAAAAGACTGTCTTTTCCACATTTGATGGACTTTGGGCCCTTTTCCAAGATCAGGTGATTGTAGGTGGATGGATTTACACCTGGGTTCTCAATTCTGTTCCACCAGTCAATGTAGCTGTCATTGTACCAGTACCAGGCTGTTTTGACTACCGTAGCCGTACAGTAGATTCTGAGGCCAGGTAGTGTGAGTCTTCCTAGTGAATTATTCTTCTTCAATAATGCTTTACTTATGTGGGGCCTCTTTCATTTCCGTATAAAGTTAATAATTAGTTTTTCCATCTCTTTAAAGAATGCTGTTGGTATTTGGATGAGAATTGCTTTGTATTTGTGGATTGCTTTCGGTAGAATTGATATTTTCACAATGTTGAGTCTACCTATCCATAAGCATGTCCCTCACTTTTGTCATTTTGAGATACTCGTTATTTGTTGTTTGTTTCTTTAACAATCTGACACTTTCTCTTCTCCTTCAGGACATTCACATGTGTTCTTCTGTCTGCTAGAGGTGGTTTCTCTGGTACCTCAATTCATTTGTACTTTAATTGTACTCTCTTGGAGAAGTCTTCTCGGATTCTCTCAAACTCTTACATGTTTCCAGAATGTCCTGTGTTTCATCTTTAAAGCAGTAATATTATTTGAATTTGAACTAATAACCGAGTATCAGCCTTGCTCAGGAGTAAGTTACTTTTGCGGTTATTTAAATTTAAATATGAATGAAATAAAATAGCAGTTCAGTTCCTTAGTCACACTAGCCGTATCTAAAATGATCAGTAGCCACATGTGTCTAGTGGCTAATGTATCAGGCAGCACAGATTATAGAACATTTCCATTATTGTAGAAAATTATTTTGGACAAGTGCTGGGAGATCAGTTATTTCTCCTTTTTGTTGTTCTTAAACCAACCCTGTGCAACCCAGAACCTAGGCCCTGTGCAACATTTGCGCTAACATCATCAATTCTTTCATTTATTCCTGTAAACACTAGGCATTTTCAGACGTGCACACATACACACAAATACACACACATAGACACCCATACTTTTCTTTAAGGTTTGGTCTAAATTTAATAAAATCCTTGAAATCTTCCCTTTGTGTAAAGCCAAGATTAGGTGTTATCTCCTCTTTGCTCTCCCAAAACTTTGCCCTCTTAGCTTACTCTACTGAAATTATTAATACATAAACCTGTTTCTATTAAATTACTACCTAACCTGGAAGAAACAGGCCTTGGTTGTTTTATATTTATATCTCTAGTGCCTGGTAAAGGTGATATAATTTATACTCAATAAATACATTTTAATCAAAGATTTGAAACTCACACTGTCCTCTCATTAGTGAACGTTTTGGTTTCACAAAAATATATATATATATATAGTTATTAAGTCAAATATATATATATCTACATCAATATTAACACCTACATCTACATACAGGCAACAATGGATCTACAACTAGTTTTCATTTAGTAGAATTTCATATGAATAAAATCATATAATACGTACTCTCTTTTGTTTGTTTTGTGCCATTTTACTCTTTTTTTTCTTGTTTCCAAAGGCAAAACATTTGTTTATAGATTTGAGACCTCTCTTCCTTTTTAACATAGGCACTTGGAGCTATTAATTTCTCTATAAACGATTCTAAAGCTGCAATCCATATGTTTTAGCATGCTGTTTTTCACTTCCTTTAATCTAAAAATATTATTTTTAAACTCTCCTTGTGATTTATTCTTTGGCTTATTTGTTATTTAGGAGTGTACTGTTTAATTTACATATATTTGTGATTTTCTTATATTTTCTTCTATTGTTGATTTCTAATTTAGTTGTATTTTGGTCAAAGAACATATTTTGTATTATTTCAATTATTTTGTATTTATTTAGGTTTGTTTTATAGTCTGGTATATGGTCACTCTGGAGAATGTCCCATGTATACTGCCCAGTTTTATATCCATTATTGAAAATGAGTTATTGAAGTCTCTATTATTGTGGAATGTTAGGTGAATACATGTTTATAATTGTTTGTTCTGCCCAATAAATTGACACTTTATAATTATAAAATATTATTTGTATCCTGTAACTTTTTTGTCTTAAAGTCTAATACATCAAATATTATCATAGGCAACCCAGCTCTTTTTTTTTTGGCTACTGCTCGCGTGGTATGTTAGATTCCTAGTGCTGCCATGACAAAATACTACAAAGTAAATGGCTTTGAAGAACAGAATTTATTGTCTCCGTTCTGAAGACTAGAGGCCCAGATTCATTAATGGGTCTATGAGCTCTCTCTCTGTTTGTTCTACAGAAAGGTCCTTCCTGTCTCAGCTTCTTACAGTCAAAAAAAAAAAAAACTTGAGTTGAGTCAATTCCAACTCACAGCAACCCTATGGGATAGAGCGGAACTTTCTCATTGGGTTTTCAAAGAGTGGCTGGTGGATTCCAACTGCTGACATTTCGGTTAGGAGCTGAGCTATTAGCTACTGCACTGTCAGGGCACCTTGTAGCTTCTTGTAGCCCTTTGCAATTCTTGGCATGCTTATGGATGCTTATAGATGTGTCTGCCTCCATTATCACCTGGCATCTGTCTTACTCTGTGTGTTTCTTTCCATCTCCCTGTCTGTTATCTCCTTTTAAGATACCACTCAGAATGGAATAGGACTTATCCTACTCTGGTATGGCTTAAGTGACAATATCATCAGCTGCTCTTTGGAAACACTATGGGGTGGTTCTACTTTGTCCTATATGGTCACTATGAGTTATAATCAACAGGATGGCGAAGGTTTTTCTTTTATCTTCCAAGAATAGCGCTATTTTCCCAAACAAGGTCACAACTTCCAGGTACAATTTTTAGCACTTCAACATATATATTTCGGAGACACTTTCAATCCGGAATACATGGCCTATCTTTTAAATCCTATTTTCAGTCTATTTGTGTCTTTTAATCTAAAGAGTGCCTATAATAGACAGACATATATTTGGGTTAAGTTCTCTTTTTAGACTATGTTTCCAATCTCTGCCTTTCAATTGGGTTGTTTCATTGTTTAAATTTAATTACTGATAAAGTAAGACTTATGTCTTCCTTTTTTTTAATATGCTTATGTCTTTTTTATTAGTCTATTCCTGGATTGCTGGCTTCTTTTGTGTTAAATTGGTATGTCCTAGTGTACCTTTAAATTTATTTATTGTATCTTTTACAGCATACATTTCAAATTATTTTCTTAATGATTTCTTCTGGATTACAATTAGCATCTTAATGTAAAACCAACTAATTCAGATGAATAATGTCTTAATTACAACAATGTTCAGTGTATCTTGACCCTGTTCATTCTTTGTACACAGCAAAGGCAGTGCTCAGAGGTCAGTAGTGATAGATGCACACATCAAAAATGAAGAAAGGGACAAAATCAAAACACTAGCTATACAACTTGGACAGACGGAAAGAGAAGAGCAGAAGAAGTCCAGAGCCATGAAAAGAAAGGAAATCATAAAAATCAGAAATAAGTGAATGAAATAGAAAATAGAAAGGAGCAACAAAACCAAAAGTTGGTTCTATCAAAGGATCAACAAAATCAACAAAACATTGGTCAAATTGGCAAAAGAAAAACAGGTGAAGACAAAAATAACCCAAATAAGAAATAAAACGGGGGACATTACAACAGACTTAACTGAAATAAAAAGGTTCATAACAGAGTACTATGAAATCTACACTCCAACAAATTTGAAAACCTAGAGGAAATGGACAAATTTCTAGAAACACACTATCTTCCTAAACTAACATAAACTGAGGTCTAAAATCTGGACAGACCCGTAATGAGAAGAGATTGAAAAGGTAATAAAAAAAACTTCCAATAAAAAACAGCCTTGGCTCAGATGGCTTCACTGGAGAATTCTACCAAACATTCAAAGAAGAATTCACAGTAGTACTACTAAAACTATTTCAGAACATACAAAAGGAAGGGATACTTCCTAACTGATTCTATGAAGACAGCATAACCCTGATACCAAAATCAGGCAAAGACATCACAAAAAAAGAAAAATTACAGACCAATATCTCTCATGAATATAGATGCAAAAACTCTCCACGAAATTCTAGCCAATAGAATTCAGCATCATATAAAAAAAAAAAAAAAACCATGACCAAGTGGAATTCATACCAGGTATGCAACAATGATTCAACATTGGAGAAACAGTCAATGTCATCCACCACATAAATAAAACAAAAGAATCACATGATCATCTCAATAGACTCAGAAAAGTCATTTGATAAAGTATAACACCCATACCTGATAAAAACTCTCAATAAAATAGGTATAAAAAGGAAATTTCTCGACATAACAAAGGGCATCTAAACAAAACCAACAGCCATCATCATTCTCAACAGACAGTGGCTGAAAACATTCCCCCTGAGAACAGGAACAAAACAAGGATGCCCTTTATCACTACTGCTATTAAACATTGTGCTAGAAGACCTACCTACAGCCATAAGAAAAAGAAATAAAGGACATTCAAATAGGCAAGGAAGAAGTAAAACTATCCCTATTTGAGGATGATATTATACTGTACATAAACCTCCTCAAAGATACACAAGAAAACTACTGGAACTAATAGAAAGATTCTGCAGTAGAGCGGGATACAAGATAAACATAGAAAAAACTGTTGGATTCCTATACACCAATAAAAAGAACATGGAAAAGGAAACGAGTAAAGCAATACAATTTAAGATAAGTCCTAAAAAAATAAAATACTTAGGCATAAATCTAACCAGGATGTAAAGAATATATACAAAAAAAAACAAAACTACAAAATCCTACTGCAAGAAATCAAAAGAGACCTACATAAATGGAAAAACATACCATGCACGTGGATAGGTAGACTCAACATTGTGAAAATGTCAGTTCTACCCAAAGCAATCTGCAAGTACAATGCAATGCCGGTCCAACAGCATTCTATAACAAGATGGAAAAACTAATCATTAAATTTATATGGAAAGGTAAGAGGCCACAGATAAGTAAATCACTATTGAAGAAGAAGAATAAAGCAGGAGGCCTCATATTATTTGACCTCAGAAACTGCTCTACAGCTACAATAGTCAAAACAGCCTGGTATTGGTACAATGACAGACACAGTAATCAATGGAATTGAATCAAGTATGCAGATGTGAATCCACCCACCTATGGTCAACTGATCTTCAACAAAGGCCCAAAGTCCTCTAAATGGGGAAAAGACAGTCTTTCTAACAATTGGTGCTGGCAAAACTAGGTGTCCATCTGGAAAAAATAAACAGAACCCATACTTCACACCATACACAAAAACTAATTCAAAATAAGTCAAAGACCTAAATATGAAATCAAAAACTATAAAGATCATGGAAGAAAAAACAAGGTCAACGCAAGAGTCCCTAATACATGGCATAAATGGCATACAAACCATAACCAACAATACACAAACACCAGAAGATAAGCTAGTAACTGGAATCTTCTAAAAATTAAACACTTATGCTCATCAAAAGATTTCACCAACCCAGCAAAATGAGAACCTACAGATTGGGAAAAAAATTTGGCTATGACAAGTCCAACAAAGTTGCAATCTCTAAAATCTGTAGGAAAATCCAGCACCTCTACAACAAAAAGACAAATAAACTAATTAAAATCTGGACAAAGTATACGAACAGATACTTCTCTAAAGAAGACATTCACATGGCTAATAGACACATGAGAAAATATTTCCGATCGCTAGCCATTAGAGAAACATAAACGAAAACTACAATGAGACACCATCTCACCCCAATATCACTGGCACTAATCAAAAAAAAACAGAAATTAACAAATATTGGAGAGGTTGCAGGGAGATTGGAACTCTTATGCACTGCAGGTGGGAATGCAAAATGGTACAACCATTTAGGAAAAAGATATGGTGGCTTCCTTAAAAAGCTAGAAATAGAAATACTATATGATTCAGCTATCCCACTTCTAAGAATATATCCTAGAGAAATAAGAGCCGTCATACAAATAGACATATGTGCACCCATGTTCATTGCGACATTATTAACAATAGGAAAAAGATGGACACAACCTAAGTGCCCATCAACAGAAGAATGGATAAACAAACTATGGTACATACACAACATGAAATACTATGCAATAATAAAGAACAATGATGAATCTGTGAAACATCTTACAACATGGATGAATCTGGAGGACATTATGCTGAGTGAAATTCAATCATGAAAGGACAAATTCTGTATGAGATCACTGTTAGAACAACTCATGGAAAGGTTTACACACAGAAAGAAACAATCTATGATGGTTACGAGGGAGGAGAAGGCTGGGGAGGGAAAATCACTAAACAATAGGTAAGTGGTAAATTTGGTGAAGGGTCAGATAGTACACAATGCTGGGAAAGTCAGCACAACATGACCAAGGCAAGGTCATGGAAGCTTCATAGACACATTCAAACTCCCAGAGGAACGGAATTACTGGGCTAAGGGCTGGGGACCATAGTCTCAGGGGACATCTAGCTCAATTGGCATAACATGATTTATAAAGAAAATGTTCTACATTCTACTTTGGTGAACAACCTCTTGGGTCTTAGAAACTTGTGAGCGGCTATCTAAGACACTTCTCTGGTCCCACCCTATCTGGAGCAAGAGAGAATGAAGAGAACGAAAGACACAAGGGAAAGATTAGTCCAAAGGACTAATGGACCACAAGTACCACGACCTCCACCAGACTGAGTCCAACACAACTAGATGGTGCTCAGCTACCTCGACGAACTTCTCTGATAGGGATCACAATAGAGGGTCCTGGACAGAGCTGGAGAAAACTGTAGAACAAAATTCTAACTCACTAAAAAAGAGCAGACTTACTGGTCTGACAGAGAGGAATGGAAATAGAGAACTCAAGATTGAGAAGTGGACAGTGTTGACATGCCGTGGGGTTGGCAATCAATGTCACAAAACAATATGTGTATTAATTGTTTAATGAGAAGCTAATTTGCTCTGTGAACGTATAAAAAATTAAAAAAAAAGAACTGTATCTATAATGACAACAGCAACTCAAAAGATTTGATAGGAATCTTAGGGAACAGTGAGTTTATGTTGATGAGGGAGAAAGAACCCAGAAAATGAGGGTGAGAATGGTTGCACAACTTGAAGAATGTAATCAATGTCACTGAATTGTACATGTAGGAACTGTTGAATTGGTGTATATTTTGCTATGTACATTCCCAAAAATAACAAGAAAATAATTAAAACAAAAAAGAAGGAAAAAAAAAAAGAGCTGGGCTGCTAACGAAAAAGTTGGCAGTTCAAATCCAAAGCAGCTCCTTGGAAACCCTATGGGGCAGTTCTACTCTGTCTAGGGTTGCTATGAGTCAGAATCGACTCAAAGGTAACAGATTTTTTTTTTTTTTTGGTTTATCACTTCAAAAATTGCCTCTCCTTTTTTTTTCCCCCTTTCTCTTTCTGGAACCGCATTAATCCATCTGGTAGAAGTTCTCACCTTATTCTCTTTGTCTCTTACCCTCTTCTCTAGTTTTCCTTTAGTATTTCTCAAATATTCACTCTTCTGAGTTCTGTTCCAGTACACTAGCTCTTTCTTTGGCTGTGTTAATCTGCTCTTAAACTCCTCCACTGAGTTATTAAGGAGAACTTTAAATATCAGATTTTTTTCCTCAGTAATTCTAAGAACTTGAATCAAAATTACAATTCTTACTGTGATCTTTTGAATATATTAAGCATAGCTAATTTAACATTTGTGCCTTTTGAGTCTATTTTCTATCGCCACTCTTCCTGTTTTTATTGTTAGCTTTGTTTGATTTTATTTATATTGCTTTATCTGCTCATGTGCTAGGGTATTGTTTCTGATAGATAGGAGTTGTGTGACAAAGTTATAGAAATATAGTGGTGTTTAGGGCAATGATATTTTCCTACAGAGATTTTATGCTTTTTTCTAGCAGATGATTAGGGACACTAATATTCAAAGGCATATTAATCTAAATCCATGAATTGATGTAATTTGAAGCTTTTCTTTAGGGTAAAGGCTATCTTGTCCCCACTCTTATTTCTATGACTTAACCTTTTAAATAAACTTTGAAAGTATAAAAGTTTTCTAGCTTCACAAACTTGGCAAGTCCTACACTACAGTTTTTGTTCTTCTTTTTAACCTGTTAGGAAGATTTCCTGATTTATCTGTTCAGCTACCTCTTCCATTATGGGCAGGGAAAAGTGACCTCCTTTGCTGGGATTATCATTCTGAATTCTTTAATATATTGTATTTTAATCGTAAAATACTTTGCTTTTTTTTTTTACTTTCCAATATCTTCAATAAAATTTATTATTATTTTTGCTTTCCTATTGTTTCTGTGCAAGGATTGTCCTGAACTAACTGAGAGTGAATACACTTGTTATCTATATTTTCAGATCTACCCTGAGGATAAACAACTGAGCCAATGCATCTGAGGTTGAGCGAGTTTAACAAACAGTTCTAGATGTCTTTTTAATTAATCAAAGGGATGATATACCATTCCTTTGCCTAGTGTACTGTCATACAGCATAATTCTCATGAGAAAATTCACTTATGTGTATTTCCTCATTCATCTGAACTTGGATGCTGGTTCCTCTACTGTACTAATTTACAAAGGTATGCAAAATGGAAATAGTGCCAAGCTGTTTTCATGTCTTTGTAACAGGATGCTAAGAAAATTTTCTTCTGGGTTGGCATTGTGGTTGACTTTCCAAAGCTACAAAAATCAAATACTTAACCCTCGTGTCTTAATTATCTTGTCCTGTTATAACAGAAATACAATAAGTGGGTGACATTAAAAAACACATTTATTTTCTCACATTTTAGGAGGCTAGACAGAAGTTTGAATTCAGGGCACCAGCTCTGCAGGAAGGCGTTCTATCTGTGTCTCTTCGAGGGGTAGGTCCTTCTCTCTTTTCAGCTTCTGTTCCTTGGTTCCTTGGTGATCTTCAAGTGGCATGGTATCTACCTTCTCCCAATTGTGCTTGCTATCCCTGGCTTAATCTGCTCTTTTATATCTCAAAAAAGATTGATTTAAGACACATCCTACATTATTGGAAAACCTGGTGGTGCAGTGGTTAAGAGTTCTGTTGCTAACCAAAAAGTTGGCAGTTTGAATCCACCAGCCACTCCTTGGAAACCACATGAAGCAGTTCTACTTTTTCATATAGGGTTGCTGTGAGTCAGAATAGACTCAATGGCAACGTTTGTTTGTTTGTTTTTATTTCATTATTAACACAACGAAAAACACATTCCCATATGGAATTATAACCACGGGTAGAGGAGTTAGGACTTGCAACAGATATTTTGGGGCAGACACAATTCAATTTATAACACCCTACAATCAAGATAATTTGGGGGTCAAGCAACCATTACAGAGCTAAATAACTGGCAGTTGGACAGATTCTGCTACCAGAAACCATTAACTAGAATCTCTCATTATTCCGTATACAGTGGAGTTGCTAAAAGAGAAAGATTAATGGAACCATGTCATCATCAGCTTAGAAACGATTTTCCCTCCATTTTCTGTGAATGTTGCAACCTGACAATGACTCTCAAGGTCAAGTTTAAAAGGTCTTAGAGAACCAGATACATGAATACGCAGTGCTTCTGAGAATGACAGTCTTCTGTTTACAGCGATTTGGTATATCACACCGTATTTGCTGCTCTGCCCTCTCAATTTGAGTAGGAGAGAAAGAGAATTTCAGAGAGACATTTGGGCACAGAGAGTGAGCAGAAGCGAAGTAGTCATTACAATTATTACTTGTTAAACCAAGAATGTGCAGGTTTCCCTTAGATCAATTAAACATTAGAAAAGGTAATCACACTTTAGGCATTTTGCAAGAACCCTTTCAAGTTTAGCTGCTTCCAGATTAAGGAACACTAATGCA
Organism: Loxodonta africana; assembly: GCF_030014295.1. Classification (NCBI taxonomy): domain Eukaryota; kingdom Metazoa; phylum Chordata; class Mammalia; order Proboscidea; family Elephantidae; genus Loxodonta; species Loxodonta africana. Next base: position 2,347,005 of record NW_026975065.1, read on the forward strand.
ATTTTCTATGTTATGTACCTCAGAGTTATATACTGGTGAGGGATTTGTTGTAGCACCGCAATTTGTGTGAAGTCCATTGAATTTACTCATATGCACCATATAGGAGTATCTGCATTTAGACACCCTCCCACAAAGATCCAATATTAATCAAAAAAGATTTAAAGGAGCACCAGATAAATAAAAGGTGTACTTTTCCATCTGTCTTCTGCCTTTGTCCCAATCACGAACTATCTCTGAGTAGAGAAGAGGCAATGAAAGGAGTCCAAGACTCCATCCAAATTTCAATGCCTTGCTGAAGCTAGTTGAATATGAAGCTGATATTTTTAAATTGACCAGACTAAACTCAATGTGACTAGCAAGTAATGGCTTTACATGATATGAAATTAAGAGCTTGGAAAGAAATTTCACCTGTGCACAATAGATTGGAGTGCCTAAATATATATATATATATATATTATTTCACATATAAACAGAAAAAGTCATAGATTTGGAGCAAAACCTAAGCCCTTCATACTGTTGGATTCTTAAACACTAGTGTTACATTTGAATAACGTTTCTTACTTTAAAAAAAATTAATCTATGTATATATATCTTTTATAATTTTATCTCACCGTAAGCACAAAAAAAAAAAAAAAAACAAAAAAAAACCCAGTGCTGTCGAGTCAATTCTGACTCATAGAGACCCTGCAGGACAGAGTAGAACTGCTCCCTAGAGTTTCCAAAGAGCACCTGGCAGATTCGAACTGCCAACTCTTTGGTTCGCAGCTGTAGCCCTTAACCACTAAGCCACCAGGGTTCCCACGGTAAGCATATGGCATAAAAACTAAAGTATTTTCATCTTTATTTTAAAAAAATGAGGACACTGAAGTTGGAAAAGCTAACGTGCCTAATTTTCTAAAGTTCTTATTGATGGTAAGTTGAAAGTTAGGTATCATAACTCAGTGCTTCAATAACAGTCATTATTTAAGCAGAAAAAAGTACCTTATTGCTTACAATGTATTAAATAATTATAATTATGAATACACCAAATTTAACTCAATTTCAGATGGAACCCCAAATCTACATACATGGATAAGTATTTTTAGTTTTGTCTATAGTTGCAAAGACTGTCGTTTACTTAGTTTGCTCAGAATGACAGCTATTGTTCCGCCATGCCAGATGTCAATCAAGTTTAAAAACATAAAGTGTAGTCACGTAGAATGATTACTACATATGTCTTTAAAAAAAAAAAAAAAGAACTGTTGCTGTCCAGTCAATGGCAAGCCCATGTGCCTAAAAATCGAAATGTGCTTCATAGGGTTTTCAATGGCTTATATTTTGGAAGTAGATTTCCAAGCCTTTCTTCTGAAGCAGTTTTGGGTGGACTCAAATCTCCAATCTTTTGTTTAGCAGTTGAGTGCAGCATTAACAGTTTGTACCACCCAAGGAACCCACTATGTCGTAGGAGTTTGCAAAAATAATTAAGCTTTTATACTTGGTCGTGTGTATAGTATTTTTAAGTGTTAACTAAATGTTAGTTATTAATGGAATGTCTAGTTACACAAGGCTTTGCAATGCAGCAAATTTTTCTCTTTATCTACTGTCTCTATCATGACTGTAATCCTAATATAATACATAAAAATAACAATGATTGTACCTTTCTTATTGCTGTAATGTTGTTTCCAAATTCTGAATGATGTGGGCAAGCCTATTATATTTGTAACCTTAATATTTTCATGTGCCTGTACAGTGTATTCTTCTTAGAGATATTATAGAATTTATATACAATTGGATTATTATCATCAACTTACTTTTTTTTTTGTTACACTGGAAATGAACAAGCACAAAAGCCATTCTTTTCCATCACTGAATCATTTCCTACGTAGATACTGAATTTTGGGAATAAAGAGATGAATAAATACATGAATAAAAGGGACATGTAAAAGATCTCTGAGACTATTTAAATCACAGACAAGTGTAAGGTATCACCAAGACTTACAGGTTTTAAATTCCTCAGAGAGAAGTCACCATGTTCCTTTCTCATATTGGAACGCACTGTGTTCCAGATCTTAAAAGCATATAGATACATATAAAGACCAAAACTTATTTGAATTATACTAAAAATCTGCATAACAACCCTTTTCATGATTTGACAAGTACTTCAAGTTTTTTTTCTTATACTTCACTTTGTAGTCTACAATTTAACAACGAAGTCTGTTAAACAAAATTTTCTAGTCAACATAATTTGGGAGAACAAGAAAAGAAAATTTGAAATTGTAATTCTTCTAAAATATAGCCATTAATTAATGTTTTATATTTTAAGCCAGATGAATCATTATCACAACACTGTTCATATAACTTGTGGGGTTCATATAATTAAAATAATCATAAAACCAAAACCCGCTGCCGTCGATTCTGACTCATAGCGACCCTATAGGACAGAGTAGAACTGCCCCATAGAGTTTCCAAGGAGCGCCTGGCAGATTCGAATTGCGGACCTCTTGGTTAGCAGCCGTAGCCCTTAACCAGTACACCACTAGGCTTTCCAAAATAATCATAGGGTAACCTAAATTTATTTTTGTAGTTTGCAACGCGGAACTTTTATAATTTACAGAAAAATAGAAGTGAAATGTGTTTTAGTTTTAGTGCATTTACTTTGCATGTTTTAGAAAAACTATGAATATCTCCTAAGAAGTTTTAAAACATGAAAATTCTATAAAAATTACTTAATATCATGACCAATATTTATCCAGAAAATATACATTAAATTTCACAAAGTATAAAGTTCTGTATTCAAAGTGCAACACGATAGTATGTTTTAAACTGAATTTAATGAACAATAACACAGAGCATGGAAATTCTAGAAACATTACTGAAAACACTATCAATATTCACCCTGAAAATACACAAGAAATTACGTACATTTGAAACACTACATTTGAAGTATGAAGCAATAATAACTGTGTCTTTTAAGAGCTGAGAAAATAAACAGAATTAAAACAACTTTACTCCATCTTAACTACAGTGTGCCTTCAAGGAAAATGTAAGTTTTTCAGAAAATTCAGTAGGAGAAATAAGCTTTACCATATTTTAAAATATGTTAATAGACACTGCATTGGAGAAAATCAGGCACAGACGTTAAAGTGAGGATTTGCAAAATATCAGATCAAATGATGTGACAGGTAAAGAGACTATAAAAGAACAAGCATACCTGTACAAACATCTATGAATTTCAGGTTTATATTTAATTGTTCTTTATACGCCCCCCCCAAAAAAAACCGTTAGTGTGGAGTCGATTCCAACTCATGTCAACCGCATGTATCTGTATTTTTGCTAAAAAAAAAAAAACAGCTCCCAATTTGTAGAAAACACTATGTTCTGGAGGAAGTTTTTGAAGACTTGTTTTACTTCCTGGTTCCTCAGGGAATAAATGAAGGGGTTCTGCACGGCGGCAACAGAGGTGTTGGCAATAGCAACTCCTTTGGTCAATGATGCTTTTCTTTTGCAGAGGGATTGGCATACATGAAGATGCAGCTTCCGTAAGAGGTGGAAATGACAGTCATGCGGGAGGAACAAGTGGAGAAAGTTTTTTTCTCTCACTGGAAGACAGGATTCTCAGAATAGTCCTGATGACACACATGTAGGACAAAATCATTAATGCCAAAGTGAATAGCAAAGAAACCAAAGCCAAGTAAAAACCAGTTACTTCTAGGAGCCATGTATTTGAGCAAGATAGTTGTAAGAGGGGAAAATAGTCGCATGCAAAGTGATCAATGACTTGGGAAGCACAGTAAGCCGGGGGGGTGGGGGAGAAGAAACATAAGAAGTGGGAATATGGTCAGAAACCCTCTCAACCACACACATAACACAAGCAGGGAGCAGAGTTTCCTGTTCATGGTGCTTGTGTAATGCAGGGGCTTGCAGATGGCCACATAGAGGTCATAGGACATAGCCGTCAGAATGTAAAATTCTGTCACCCTCATGAAAATAAAGAAGAGTTGAGCTGCACAGTTGTTGTAGGAAATTGTCTTATCCCTGGTGATAATTGTACCCAGAAATCTAGGAATGCATACAGTTGTAAAGGAGATTTCTAGGAAGGAGACGTTCCGGAGGAAGAAATACATAGGTGTCTGTAGATGGCAGTCCACCAAGGTTAGGGTGGTGAGAGTCAGGTTTCCAGTGAAGCTTACTACATATGTGATAAATAGAAAGAGGAAGGTCACAATCTGAAGGTCAGGATCATCAGAAAGGCCTAGGAGGACAAGCTCTGTGACCACTGTGTAGTTGTTCATTTCTCTCTCTCTCTTCAATTTTTCTTTTAACCCCATTTAGACAAAAATAGTATTAAGGGAAAGAGGTGAAAGATATAATTCATCATGATCAGCATCATCATCTCCAATATTCTAAAATATCCTATATAATCCATGCAAATTTTTTCTTATTTTTAGGATCTTGCTGGTATTCTTTTAATACACATTTATTAGTTCTTTTATATTAACAATACAGTAGTAGATAAGAAATCTTCACACAACAAAGCACATCTTTGGGAAACAATAAAATAATTGTCATTTTATGTCCTATTTATGCAAACTCTGATTACAATTTTGTTGAAACAGCCATAAGAATTACATAGCCCTTTCTTTTCACTCAGAATTAGACAATCTATCTATTAAACAATCTATCTCCTAGAAACAGAAATGGGTTACTTTAACTTACCAAAAAGTAAAAGTCAAACTTAGAAGCCTGAAGTAACAACTCATTATTTTTTTTTAGGATATAAGAAATCAGTTGCCTTATTACAAGTAATATATTTAAATTTTTAACCCTAAGATTTATGGATCTAATTGCCAAGACCATATGAGTACACTAAATACAATTGCTACAAAACAGAATAAGTAACCCAATTATTTAAAAAATAGAAAAATTTCAATTACTCACTGGTTTGTCTTCTTATTCCATCATGATCTTTAATGTTCCACATTCTGTATGGCTTCCTATAAAGTACATGTGTGTATTTAAACATAAACATTTTTATTTTTGAACTGAAAGAGGCATAATGTGTTTATTTTTCATTTTGACTGAAGCACAAATTGAAAAGTGACTGCTAACCTTATATCTTATCAACTCTGTCACTGGATTATGGCTCATTGCATTTTCCATGAAATTATCTTCCTGAGTGTCTTAGTCTAATGCTGCTGTAACAGAAATAACACAAGTGGATGGGCTTTAGCAAAGAGAAATTTATTTTTTCACAGTGAAGTAGGGTAAAAGTCCAAATTCAGGGCATCAATCTTTCCCCAGATTAGGAGCTTCTCCATGGATGGACCCCAGATCCAAAGGACTCGCTCTGCTCCTGGTACTGTTATCTTGGTGGTATGAGGTCCCACACTTTCTGCTTGTTTCCCTTCCTTTTATCTCTTGTAAGATAAAAGGTGGTATAGGCCATACCCCAGGGAAACTCCCTTTATTTATGGATCAGGGATGTGACCTGGGTAAGGGTGTTACACTCCTACCCTAGTAGTTTTTAACATAAAATTACAACCACCAGATGAAGGACAACCACGCAGTACTGGAAATTATGGTCTAATCAATTTGACACATATTATTGGGGTATACAATTCAATCCATGACACTGAGTTATTAAGCTTTTTGGAAAAAATGTTTCATTCCCTTGTAATTCTTTCTCACGGTTATCTTCTCCATAAGTCCACTTATCCAAATGGATATCCAGAAAAGTTAAGAAAAAACTTTTTCCGTTTTCCTAACTTAGTTAGTTTCCACCTATTCAAATGCTATGTGGATGTAGTAATAGTTTATCAATTCTGTCTATTAACATCTTGACAGCTGTCTCCTTTTGATTTTAGAGAGTAAAATTTCTGTTGTGAAGAATAAAATGTAAAATCATTGCATACCTTCCAACAACTAGCAACATTCACGCTAATCATATTTTATTTTATAATGGCTTAAAGGCAGTTTTTCAGGACATAAAAAGTAGAACGTCAGAAACCTTCAAAAGATGGGGAAATATTTTTAACCTCAGCAAAGACTGTGTACTGATCTCCTGGAAACCAGACCAAGTCAGGCCACATCTCTGCTATATTATAGACCATAAGGGAAATCTGGAAGGGGCCGTTGCATTTCTCAGTAACCTGCTCACTCCTCTCCCTAGCAGATCTCTCTTGAGAAGAGTTATGTTCATCCTTGCATCCCACAGAGGACCTGAGATGGTGACTTCTATGTAATATTTATATCCATTAATAAGTTGCTTAATATTCATCGTTTCTTCATATTTTATGAGTAACAAAATAAGAAACCCACTATCTTATCAAAGGTGAAATTTTGATCGAATTTGTAAAGAATCGTCTTCATTAGAAATGTGAAAGTTTTGAACATACGCCTTTCAATTAGCAGCTGAGAGTGTTAACCATTTGCACCAACCAGGGACTCCCATTATTAAAATACACTTCTTTATTTGTCTAAACCTAGTAAATATATACAATTTCAGAACTGTTAAACCATATACCTATAATTTTACCACTGCAAGCTCAGTATTTGTGATCTATTTCTCTTGGTTTTAGAGCATCCAAAAGATTTTGTTTACCCTGGCTGGGCTAAGATGGTAGAATATACAGATACTTCTGGTGAACCCTCTATACAACAAAGACACAAAAAACCAAGTGAAACAAGTATGTTTATGACAAGCTAGAAGCCCTGAGCATCGAAGGCAAGCTTAGAAAAAGAACAGAGGGGAAGGGGGAAGAAGAGACAGTACAGAAGCAGAGAGGAGTTACTGGGCCTGAATCTCGGAAAGCCCTCAGGCATCATTCCGGAGTGGGGGCAGTGGGTTGGTACTAGCATTTTGCCACAGTTTCCTTAGGGAGAAGCAGTCAGCCACACAGCCTACTCATACCTTTGGAACCAGAGAAGAATGGCGCTCTCAGCAAAAGCTAAGTACTTCTGTATGTTTTAGCACACCCCACACTCACAAGCCAGCTTCAGCAGCTGAATTCCTTGGGCCTGAGATAGGCACTGTTGAGTGCCTAGAGGCATCCTCCCAGCCATGGAGAAGGAAAAAATTTGCAATTGGAGGGAAAGATAATTTGCCAGCTCCACTAACCAGGGGAGCTCAGCACAGAAGCCGCTCCTGTCCAGGCATAAACGGTCCATGGACTTTGAGCACCTTTCCCCTCTGCATGGACCTGTGTGGGCCTATTTCAGGAGACTAGACCCTTGTTGGCAGACTCTAACCATTTCAGCTGTGTGGCGGAGAGGTGGGTGATGTTTGGCATTGCTTTGCCTATTAAACAGGGTCCTCACCTACCCACATGATGGGCCTAAGAACTGATACCTCCACTCAGGTCACCCAGCCACCCACTACAGGGTTCCAAGGATAACTCGTACCTCCCTGTCTTTACAACCAAAAATATTAGGAGCCCATGGTCCGTCTGAAGAACCCACCCACCTGCGCACTCTAGGGAACAGGGATGCGCTATCCTCAGAGACACTCGGGGGTCAGATCTCAGCCCCATGCCTTGTTCAGAGCTTGACCCCCGCTACAATCAGATACTGGTATATACACCAGTCACCACTGCCCCTCTAAGACTGTAGGACAGAGCCTGTACCACGCACTTCATGATCGGCTACCTGGACACCTGAGCTGAATTCATACAAGAAACATGAATGGACTCCTAGAATGATATAACTGATAACAGCTCTTTCCATCTGGGGACAGGACGTCAGAGTTCCAAAAGTGAAAATAATCAAGCTAGCTCACTCAAGCAACCCATTTGGGCATATCAAAACAAAACAAAGCAAGAGGCTACGACAGAGTAAGCAGGCATAAACTAATATAATAACTTTTAGATGGCTCAAAGACAACAGTCAATATCAAGTCACATAAAGAAACAGACCACGGTCATCTCAATAAGCTCTCCAAACAAAGAATCCAGGGATCTTCTAGATAAAAGTGCATTCCTGGAATTACCAGAGGCAGAATACAAAAGATTAATATACAGAACTCTTCAAGACATCAGGAAGGAAATGAGACAATACGCAGAACAAGCCAAGAAACACACAGATAAAGCAATTGAATAAATTAAAAAGATTATTCAGAAACATAATGAAAAATTTAATAAGCTGGAAAAATCCACAGACAGGCAGCAATCAGAAATTCAGAAGATTAACAATAAAATTACAGAATTACACGACTCAACAGAAAATCAGAGGAGCAGAATTGAGCAAGTAGAAGCCATAATTTCTCAACTTGAAGATAAATCACTTGGCAGTAACATATTTGAAGAAAAATCGGAGAAAAGAATTTAAAAAAATGAAGAAACTTTAAGAATCATGTGGGACTCTATCAAGAGAAATAACCTGCGAGGGACTGGAGAACAAGAACAGGGAGGGATAACAGAAAATACGGAGAGAATTGTTGATTTTTTGGCAGAAAACTTCTCTGATATTGTGAAAGATGAGAAGATATCTATCTAAGATGCTCATCGAACTCCACATAAGGTAGATGTTAAAAGATAGTCACCAAGAGATACTACAATCAAACTTGCCAAAACCAAAGATAAAGAGAGTATTTTAATAAACAAAAAGTCACCTAAAAAGGAGAGTCATTAAGAATAATCTCAGACTACTATGCAGAAACCATGCAGGCAAGAAGGCAATGGGATGACTTATTTTAAAAAATTGAAGGAAAAAAATTGCCAACCAAGAATCATATATCCAGCAAAACTGTCTCTGAAATACAAAGGTGAAAGTAGGACATATCCAGATAAATAGAAGTTTAGAGAATTCGTAAAAACCAACCAAAACTACAAGAAATTCTAAAAGGAGTTCTTTTGTTAGAAAATTGATAATATCAGGCATCAACCCAAGACTAGAACACTGGGCAGAGCAATCAGAAGTCAACGCAGACAGAGAAATAAAAAAAAAAGCAAGATAAAAAAACCCTCAACATTAAAAAAGTAAGAGGGACTAAGAAATGTAATCATAGATCTTCCATATGGAAAGGAAGATACAGCGATACAAAGAAGTGAAAGTAAGGTTTAAATTTAGAAAACTAGGGGTAAACTTAATCTGTGTGCTGAACAAATAATCTGAGAAGCTGGACTATATGAAGACGAACGGGGCATCAGGATTTGAGGAAGACTCATTAACAACCTGCGTTATGCAGATGGTACAACCTTGCTTCCTGAAAGTGAAGAGGACTTGAAGCACTTACTAATGAAGATCAAAGACCACAGCCTTCAGTATGGATTACACCTCAACATAAAGAAAACAAAAATCCTTACAACTGGACCAATGAGCAACATCACGATAAATGGAGAAAAGATTGAAGTTGTCAAGGATTTCATTTTACTTGGATCCACAATCAACAGCCATGGAAGCAGCAGTCAAGAAATCAAAACACGCATTGCATTGGGCAAATCTGCTGCAAAGGACCTCTTCAAAGTGTTGAAGAGCAAAGATGTCACCCTGAACACTAAGGTGCGCCTGACCCAAGCCATGGTATTTTCAATCACATCATATGCATGTGAAACCTGGACAATGAATAAGGAAGACCGAAGAAGAGTTGACGCCTTTGAATTGTGGTGTTGGTGAAGAATATTGAATATATCATGGACTGCCAAAAGAACGAACACATCTATCTTTGAAGAAGTGCGGCCAGAATGCTCCTTAGAGGCAAGGATGGTGAGACTGTGTCTTACATACTTTGGGCATGTTGTCAGGAGGGATGAGTCCCTGGAGAAGGACGTCATGCTTGACAGAGTACAGGGTTAGTGGAAATGAGGAAAACCCTCAAAAAGGTGGATTGACACAGTGGCTGCAACAATGAGCTTAAGCGTAACAACAATTGTAAGGATGGCGCAGGACCGGGCAGTGTTTTGTTCTGTTGTGCATAGGGTTGCTATGAGTCGGAACTGACTCGACAGCACCTAACAACAACAACAGGGGTAAATAATAAGGTAACCAAAAGGACACAAAGTATTGTACCCATCAAAATAAAATACAAGAAAAAAATACTCAGCAGAAACAAAATCAAAAACAATGAATATGAGGAAAGGACTATATATAATCTACTCAGCACATAAAATTAAGTCGGAAAAAGAAACTGTTAACAACACACACAAAAAGACATCAAAATGATAATACTAACTTCATACATATCCATAATTACGCTGAATGTAAACGGACTAAATGTACCAATAAAGAGACAGAGAGTGGCAAAATGGACTAAAAAACACGGTCTGTCTATGTGCTGCCTACAAGAGACACCTTAAACTTCGAGACACAAACAAACTAAAACTCAAAGGATGGAAAAAGTATATCAAGCAAACAACAATCAAAAAAGAGCAGGAGTGCCATTGTTAATTTCTGACAAATAGGCTTTAAAGTTAAGTCCATCATAAAGGATAAGGAACGACACTATATAGTGATTAAAGGGACAGTATACCAAGAAGATATAACCATATTTAATGTTTATGCACGCAATGATAGGGCTAAAAGATACATAAAACAAACTCTGTCAACATTGAAAAGTGAGATAGATAGCTCCACAATAATAGTAGGAGACTTCAACACATCACTTTCAGTAAAGGACAAGACATCCAGAACGAAGATCAATAAAGACACAGAAGATCTAAATGCCACAATCAACCAACAGGACCTCATAGACCTACAACAACCAACTATACTTTCTTTCCTAGTGCACATGGAACATTCTCTAGAGTTTAGCACATATTAGGTCATAAAGCAATCCTTAGAAGAATTCAAAACATCGAAATATTACAAAGTATCTTCTCTGACCATAAGGCTATAAAAGTGGAAATCAATAACAGAAAAAACAGGGAAAAGAAATAAAACACTTGGAAACTGAACAATACCCTGCTCAAAAAAGATTGGATTATAGAAGACATTAAGGATGGAATAAAGGAATACATAGAATTCAATGAGAATGAAAACACTTCCTATCAGAACCTTTGGGACACAGTGAAAGCAGTGCTCAGAGGTCAATTTATATCAATAAATGCACACATACAAAAAAGAAGAAAGGGCCAAAATCTAAGAATTATCCCTACGACTTGAATAAATATAAAGAAAACAACAAAAGAAACCCTCAGGCACCAGAAGAAAACATTTAATAAAAATTAGAGCTGAACTAAATGAAATAGAAAACAGAAAAAGAAACGAAAGAATTAAAAAGACCAAAAGCTCGTTCTTTGAAAAAATTAAAAAAAATTCATAAACCATAGGCTGAACTCACAAAAGAAAAACAGGAAGGAAACAAATAACCCAAATAAGAATTGAGATGGGTGATATTACAACAGACTCAGATGAAATTAAAAGAATCATATCAGATTACTACGAAAAAGTGTACTCTAACAAATTGGAAAACCTAGAAGAAATGGATGAATTCCTAGAAACACACTATCTACCTAAACTAACACAAACACAGGTAGAACAGCTAAACGGACAGATAACAAAAGAAGAAATTGAAAAGATAATCAAAAAACTCCCAACAAAAAAAGTCCTGGCTCTGACAGCTTCACTGCACAGTTCTACCAGACTTTCAGAGAAGAGGTTACTCCACTACTACTAAAGGTATTTCAGACCATAGAAGAGGACAGAATACTCCCAAACTCATTCTATGAAGCCAGTAAATCCCTGATACCAAAATGAGCTGAAGACACCACAAAAAAGAAAATTACAGACCTATGTCCCACATGAACTGATATGCAACAATCCTCAACAAATTCTAGCCAACAGAATTCAACAACATGCCAAAAAAATAATTCACCATGACCAAGTGGGATTCATAACAGGTATGCAGGAATGGCTCAGCATTAGAAAAACAATGAATGTAATCCACCACATAAATAAAAAAAAGACAAGAATCACATGATTTTATGAACTGATGCAGAAAAGGCATTTGACAAATTCAACACCCATTCAGGATAAAAACTCTCAGCAAAATAGGAATAGAAGGAAAATTCCTCAACATAATAAAAAGGGCATTTATATAAAAAAAAAAAATCAACAGCCAACATCATCCTAAATGGAGAGAGCCTGAAAGCATTCCCATTGAGATAGGGAACCAGACAAGGATACCCTTTATCACCACTGTTATTCAACATTTTGCTGGAGGCCCTAGCCAGAGCAATTAGGCTAGATAAAGAAACAAAGGGCATCCAGATTGGCAAGGAAGAAGAAAAATTATATCTATTTGCAGACAACGTGATCTTATACTCAGAAAACCCTAAGGAATCCTCCAGAAAACTGCTGAAACTAATAGAAGAGTTCGGCAGAGTATTGGGATACAAGATAAACACAAAAAAAACACTCTTTTGTGGTTACGAGAGGGGGATGAGGGAGGGAGAGAGGGGGCATTCACTAATCAGATAGTATATAAGAACTACTTTAGGTGAAGGGAAAGACAGCACAGAATAGAGGGGAGGTCAGCACAATTGGACTAAACCAAAAGCAAAGAAGTTTCCTGAATAAACTGAATGTTTCTAAGGTCAGCGTAGCAGGGGCAGTGGTTTGGGGACCATGGTTTCAGGGGACATCTAAGCCAATTGGCATAATAAAATCTATTAAGAAAACATTCTGCATCCCACTTTGAAGAGTGGTGTCTGGGGTCTTAAATGCTAGCAAGCAGCCATCTAAGATGCATCAATTGGTCTCAACCCACCTGGATCAAAGGAGAATGAAGAACACCAAGGACACAAGGTGATCATGAGCCCAAGAGACAGAAAGGGCCACATGAACCAGAGACTACATCAGCCTAAGATCAGAAGAACTAGATGGTGCCCAGCTACAACTGATGACTGCCCCCTGACAGGGAACACAACAGAGAACCCCTGAGGGAGCAGGAGAACAGTGGGATGCAGACCCCAAATTCTCATAAGACCAGACTTAATGGTCTGACTGAGACTGGAAGGACCCCAGTGGTCATGATCCCCAGACCTTCTTTTGCCCCAGGACAGGAACCATTCCCGAAGCCAGCTCTTCAGACATGGATTGGACTGGACAATGGGTTGGAGAGGGATGCTGGTGAGGAGTGAGCTTCTTGGATCAGGTGGACACTTGAGACTGTGTTAGCATCTCCTGCCTGGAGGGGAGATGAGAGTGTGGAGGGTGTTATAAGCTGGCGAAAAGCACATGAAAAGAGAGAGTGGAGGGAGAGAGTGGGCTGTCTCATTAGGGGGAGAGTAATTGGGAGTGTGTAGCAAGGTGTACATGGGTTTTTGTGTGAAAGACTGGCTTGATTTGTAAATTTTCACTTAAAGCACAATAAAATTATTTTTGAAAAAAAGCTAGAAATAGAACTACCATAAGATTCAGCAATCCCACTCCTTAGAATATATCCTAGAGAAATAAGAGCCTTTACATGAATAGATATATGCACACCCGTGTTCATTGCAGCACTATTTACAATAGCAAAAAGATGGAAGCAACCAAGTTGCCCATCAATGGATGAATGGATAAATGAATTATGGTATTCCACACAATGGAATACTACACATCGATACAGAACAGTGACGAATCTGTGAAACCTTTCATAACATGGAGGAATCTGGACAGCATTATTCTGAATGAGATTAGTCAGTTGCAAAAGGGCAAATATTTTATAAGATCACTATTATAAGAACTCAAGAAATAGTTTAAACAGAGAAGAAAATGTTCTTTGATGGTTTAGAGAGGGGGAGATAGGGAGGGTGGGAGAGAGGTGTTCCCTAATTAGATAGTAGAAAAGACCTACTTTAGGTGATAGGAAAGATAACACAATACAGGCAAGGTCAGCGCAACTGGATTAAACCAAAAGCAAAGATGTTTCCAGAATAAACTGAATGCTGTGAAGGTCAGCGTGGCAGGTGCAGGGTTTGGGGACTATGGTTTCAGGGGACATCTAAGTCAATTGGCATAATAAAATCTATTAAGAAAACATTCTACATCCCATCTTGGATAGAGGCGTCTGGGGTCTTAAACGCTAGAAGCAGCCATCTAAGATGCATCAATTGGTCTTAACCCACCTGGATCAAAGGAGAATGAATAACACCAAGGACACAAGGTAATTACAAGCCCAAGAGACAGAAAGGGCCACATAAAGCAGAGACTACATCAGCCTGAGACCAGAAGAGCTAGATGGTGCCCAGCTACAACCGATGAGTGTCCTGACAGGGAACACAACAGAGAATCCCTGAGGGAGCAGGAGAGCAGTGGGATAGAGACCCCAAATTCTCATAAAAAGACCAGACTTAATGTTCTGACTGAGACTAGAAGGACCCTGGTGGTCATGGCCCCCAGACCTTCTGTTGGCCCAGGATAGGAACCATTCTCAAAGCCAACTCTTCAAACAGGGATTGGGCTGGACAATGGATTGGAGAGGGATGCTGGCGAGGCATGAGCTTCTTAGATCAGGTGGACACTTGAGACTATGTTGGCATCTCCTCCCAGGAGGGGAAATGAGAGGGTAGAGGGAGTTAGATGCTTGTGAAATGTACACGAAAAGAGAGAGGGGAAGGAGTGAGCTGGCTGTCTCATTAGGGGGAGAACAATTGGGAGTATGTAGCAAGGTGTATATAAGTTTTTGTGTGAGAGAGTGACTTGATTTGCAAACTTTCACTTAAAGCACAATAAAAATTTTTTTTTTTAAATTCTGTTTATCAAAACTACTCAGGATACTGATTTTCTTACTTGCCTTCTCATTTGTTAAAAAAAAAAACCCAGTGCCATCTCATTTGTTAAATATCTCATTAATTCACAAAAAAGTAATTTCAATCTGCACTGCATTTTGAGTTCACCAACATCCTGGTAATTATTTTTAATTCACAGTCTATAAAAATAGTGCTTTGCTGTTATGTGGATGTTGAAAAACGCTTGGAGTCATGCATCCACCTGCATCATCTCACAGTTTTTGTGTTACACTTATTTAGTTAAACTTTTTTTCCTTTCACGATTCCTGCCAAACTCTGTTTTGTTATCAATCCCTATATTTTTGTCACTCTAGAAAACCATACAAATAGGGTCATACAATATAAAGCCTTGAGTCTGGCTTCTTTCACTTAGGAAAATGAACTTGTGTTTCAGCCATGTTGATTTGTGAATCAAGAATTTATTCCTTCATAATTTTGGATCAGTTTTCCATTATATGGATATTTCACAGTTCGTTTATCCATTCACCTACCAAAGCACATTAGAATGGCCTCCAGTTTTTGGTGATTATAAATAAAGATGTTACATGCACTATCGTAGATATATTTTTGTAAATATAAGTTCTCATTTCAATTGGGCAAAACACGTAGGAGTGGGATTGCTGAGTTCTCACACACGTAAGTGTATGTTGAACATAATAAGAAACTGTCCAACTTTTCCAAAAAGTCACCCTGCCATTTTGCATTCCACCAGAAGTGTGTGAGAGTTCCTGTTTCTCCACGTTCTCTGCAACATTTTGAGGTTTTTTTTGACTCTAGTTGTTCTAAGAGGTAAATGAAACTGTCACATTGTGGTTTTAAGCTTTATATTTTCCTTCTGTACAATGATGCTGAGTGTTTTTTTCTGTGCTTGTTGGTATCAATAAACTGATTTTGATGAGATTTCTCTTTCCATTTTTTTATACATATATTTTTCCTTTATTTTGAGCTTGAGCATTCTTTGTATGTTCTGGATATACATCCTTTATCAGAGAAGTGATTTGGGAATGCCCAATTTAATTCTTTGACTTGCTATTTTATTCTCTTAACAGTGTCTTTCACAGAGGAAAGGTTTATAATTTTGATAAAATCCATTATCAATTTTGGTTACCCATCATGTTCTTGATGTTATATCTAAAACTTGTTGCTTAATTCAAAGCTACACAATTTTCTCCTAGTTTCTCTTCTTGAATCATTCTATTTTTACATATCATTTTGCATGCAAAACCTGGACAACGAATAAGGAAGAACAAACAGAATTGATACCTTTGAATTATGATGTTGGCAAGAAAGACAAACAAATCTGTCTTGGAAGAAATATAGACAGAGGGCTCCTTTGAAATGAGGATGGTGAGACTTGTCACATACTTTGGATGTGTTATCAGGAGTGACCAGTCCCTGGAAAATGACATCATGCTTGCTAAAGGAGAAGGTCAGTGTGGTAGGCCGTGTTCTCTAGAGAAGCAAAACCAGTAAATTGTATAAATAAATATATATAGAGAGAGAGATTTATATCAAGGAAACAGCTCATACAATTGTAGAAGCCAGAATATTCCAAGTCCATGGATCAGAATAGAGGATTCTCCTGATTCACATAGCTTCAGGGGCTGGCAAACCCGAGATCGGTAGGTTGGAGAGCAGGGCTCTCGTTCACAGGCTGTGAAGATCAAGGAATCTCAAGGTCGAAATGTAAGCTGCTAGCTCAAGTCCCGGGAACTGGCAGTCAGAGGAACAGGAGACAGCTGCAGGATTCCGAGCAGGAAAGCCCAGAACATCCGCTTGTATTCAGATGCAGACCACACACCCAAAGAAACTCCCTTTCAACTGATTGGCTACTCATAGAAGATCTCATCATGGGGTGATCACATATAAACACTGAGAATCATGGCCTAACCAAGTTGACACATAATCTTATCCATCAGAGTCAGCAAAAAGAGGAAGACTTTCAGCAAGATGGATTGACACAGTGGCTACAACAATAAGCTCAAACGTAACAACAATTGTGAGGATGATGCAGGACCAGTCAGTGTTTCGTTCTGTTGTACGTAGGGTCACTATGAGTGGGAACTGACAGGATAGCACCTAATAACACATATCATTTAGATATGTTTTCCATTTAGAGTAGTTTTATGTATAAAGTGCAGAGTATGAGTTCAAATTAATTTTTTCGTTCATTCTGATTTCTCCCTTTTTTTTCCTATATTAATGACAAATTGCCTAACATCTTTAACAACAAGAATTGTGAGGATGGCACAGGACTGGGCAGTGTTTCCTTCTGTTCTACATAGGGTCACTACGAGTTGAAACCGACTTGATGGCACCTAGCAACAAAAACAATTTTTGGGGCACAGTCATCATTGTGAATGCAGAGAATATAGGTGTGACAAGAAATAATATCCTTACCTTCATTAATTTTTTACACTGGCAGACATATGATGTTTACACTTTTAAACTTCTGATGCATACAGCATTGTCATTTCATTCATTATTTTATTTTAATTTTTATCGTGCTTTAAGTGAAAGTTTACAAATCAAATCAGTCTCTCATACAAAAATTTATATACACCTTGCTATATACTCCTAGTTGCTCTCCCCCAAATGAGACAGCACAATCCTTCCCTCTAATCTCTATTTTTCATGTCCCTTTGGCCAGGTTCTGACCCCCTCTGCCATCTCATCTCCTGCCAGACAGGAGCTGCCCACGTAGTCTCATATGTCTATTTGATCCAAGAAGTTCAACCTTTACCAGCATCGTTTTCTATCCCATAGTCCAGTCCAGTACCTGTCTGAAGAGTTAGCTTTGAGAATGGTTCCTGTGTTGGGTTAACAGAAGGTCTGGGGACCTTCTAGTCTCAGTCAGGCCATTACGTCTGGTCTATTTATGAGAACTTGACATCTGCATCCCACTGCTCTCATGCTGCCTCAGGGGATCTCTGTTGTGTTCCCTGTCAGGGCAGTCATCAGTTGTAGCTGGGGACCATCTAGTTCTTCTGGTCTCAGGCTGGTATAGTCTCTGGTTTATGTGGCCCTGTCTGTCTCTTGGGCTTGTAATTACCTTGTGTCTTTGGAGTTCTTCATCCTCCTTTGATCCAGGTGGGTTGAGACCAATTGATGCATCTTAGATGCTCGCTTGCTAGCATTTAAGACCCCAGACGCCACTCTCCAAAGTGGGATGCAGAATGTTTTCTTAATAGATTTTATTGTGCCAACTGACTTAGATGTCCCCTGAAACCATGGTCCCCATAACCCTGCCCCTGCTACGCTGACCTTCGAAACATTCAGTTTATTCAGGAAACTTCTTTGCTTTTGTTTAGTCCAGTTGTGCTGACCTCTCCTGTAGAGTGTGTTGTCTTTCCCTTCACCTAATTTTTTTTTTACTATCTACTTAGTGAATACCGTTCTTCCTCCCTCCCTCCCCCCTCTCTAAACCATCAAGAAATATTTTCTCCTCTGTTTAAATTATTTTTAGAGTTCTTATAATAATCTTCTCATACAATACTTGTCCTTTTGCAACTAATTTCACTCAGCATAATGCCTTCCATATCCCTCCAAGTTATGAAATGTTTCATGGATTCATCATTGTTCTTTATTGATGCATAGTATTCCATTGTATGAACATACCATAATTTATCCATTCATCTGTTGATGGGCACTTTGGTCACTTCCATCTTTTTGCTATTGTAAACAGTGCTGCAGTAAACATGGGTGTGCATATATCTGTTCATGTAAAGGCTCTTATTTCTGTAGGATATAGTCCAAGGAGTGGGATTGCTGGATGGTATGGTATTTCTATTTCTAGTTTTTTAAGTAAGTGCCAAATCGACTTCCAAAGTGGTTGTACCATTTTACATTCTCACCAGCAGTGTAGAAGTGTTCCAGTCTCTGCACAACCTCTCCAACATTTATTGTTTTGTGTTTTTTGGATTAATGCCAACCTTGTTGGAGTGAAATGGAATCCCAATGTAGTTTGGATTTGCATTTCTCTTAATGGCTAATGATCATGAGCATTTCCTCATGTGTCTGTTAGCTATCTGAATGTCTTCTTTAGTGAAGTACCTGCTGATGTCTTTTGTCCATTTTTAATTGGGTTATTTGTCTTTTTGTAGTTGAGTTTTGCAGTATCATGTAGATTTTAGAGATCAGACGCTGATCAGATGGATACGTCATAGCTAAAAACTTTTTCCCAGTCTGTAGGTAATCTTTTTTTTTTTTTTATAATAACTTTTATTAAGCTTCAAGTGAACGTTTACAAATCCAATCAGTCTGTCACATATAAGTTTACATACATCTCACTCCCTACTCCCACTTACTCTCCCCGTCTTGAGTCAGCCCTTTCAGTCTCTCCTTTCTTGACAATTTTGCCGGCTTCCCTCTCTCTCTATCCTCCCATCCCCCCTCCAGGCAAGAGTTGCCAACACAATCTCAAGTGTCCACCTGATATAATTAGCTCACTCTTCATCAGCATCTCTCTCCCACCCGCTGACCAGTCCCTTTCATTTCTGATGAGTTGTCTTCGGGGATGGTTCCTGTCCTGTGTCAACAGAAGGTCTGGGGAGCATGGCCGCCGGGATTCCTCCAGTCTCAGTCAGACCATTAAGTTTGGTCTTCTTATGAGAATTTGGGGTCTGCATCCCACTGATCTCCTGCTCCCTCAGGGGTCCTCTGCTGAGCTCCCTGTCTGGGCAGACATCGATTGTGGCCGGGCACCAACTAGTTCTTCTGGTCTCAGGATGATGTAGGTCTCTGGTTCATGTGGCCCTTTCTGTCTCTTGGGCTCTTAGTTGTCATGTGGGCTTGGTGTTCTTCATTTTCCTTTGCTCCAGGTGGGTTGAGACCAATTGCTGCATCTTAGATGGCTGCTTGTTAGCATTTAAGACCCCAGACGCCACATTTCAAAGTGGGATGCAGAATGATTTCATAATAGAATTATTTTGCCAATTGACTTAGAAGTCCCCGCAAACCATGTTCCCCAGACCCCCGCGCTTGCTCCGCTGACCTTTGAAGCATTCATTTTATCCCGGAAACTTCTTTGCTTTTGGTCCAGTCCAATTGAGCTGACCTTCCATGTATTGAGTGTTGTCTTTCCCTTCACCTAAAGCAGTTCTTATCTACTGATTAATCAATAAAAAACCCTCTCCCACCCTCCCTCCCTCCCCCCCTCGTAACCACAAAAGTATGTGTTCTTCTCAGGTTTACTATTTCTCAAGATCTTATAATAGTGGTCTTATACAATATTTGTCCTTTTGCCTCTGACTAATTTCGCTCAGCATAATGCCTTCCAGGTTCCTCCATGTTATGAAATGTTTCAGAGATTCGTCACTGTTCTTTATCGATGAGTAGTATTCCATTGTGTGAATATACCACAATTTATTTACCCATTCATCCGTTGATGGACACCTTGGTTGCTTCCAACTTTTTGCTATTGTAAACAGAGCTGCAATAAACATGGGTGTGCATATATCTGTTTGTATGAAGGCTCTTGTATCTCTAGGGTATATTCCTAGGAGTGGGATTTCTGGGTTGTATGGTAGTTCTATTTCTAACTGTTTAAGATAACGCCAGATAGATTTCCAAAGTGGTTGTACCATTTTACATTCCCACCAGCAGTGTATGAGAGTTCCAATCTCTCCGCAGCCTCTCCAACATGTATTATTTTGTGTTTTTTGGATTAATGCCAGCCTTGCTGGTGTGAGATGGAATCTCATCGTAGTTTTAATTTGCATTTCTCTAATGGCTAATGATCGAGAGCATTTTCTCATGTATCTGTTGGCTGCCTGAATATCTTCTTTAGAGAAATGTGTGTTCATATCCTTTGCCCACTTCTTGATTGGGTTGTTTGTCTTTTTGTGGTTGAGTTTTGACAGAATCATGTAGATTTTAGAGATCAGGCGCTGGTCGGAGATGTCATAGCTGAAAATTCTTTCCCAATCTGTAGGTGGTCTTTTTACTCTTTTGGTGAAGTCTTTAGATGAGCATAGGTGTTTGATTTTTAGGAGCTCCCAGTTATCGGGTTTCTCTTCATCATTTTTGGTAATGTTTTGTATTCTGTTTATACCTTGTATTAGGGCTCCTAGGGTTGTCCCAATTTTTTCTTCCATGATCTTTATCGTTTTAGTCTTTATGTTTAGGTCTTTGATCCACTTGGAGTTAGTTTTTGTGCATGGTGTGAGGTATGGGTCCTGTTTCATTTTTTTGCAAATGGATATCCAGTTATGCCAGCACCATTTGTTAAAAAGGCTATCTTTTCCCCAGTTAATTGACACTGGTCCTTTGTCAAATATCAGCTGCTCATACGTGGATGGATCTATGTCTGGGTTCTCAATTCTGTTCCATTGGTCTATGTGTCTGTTGTTGTACCAATACCAGGCTGTTTTGACTACTGTGGCTGTATAATAGGTTCTGAAGTCAGGTAAGGTGAGGCCTCCCACTTTCTTCTTCTTTTTCAGTAGTGCTTTGCTTATCCGGGGCTTCTTTCCGTTCCATATGAAATTGGTGATTTGTTTCTCTATCCCCTTAAAATATGACATTGGAATTTGGATCGGAAGTGCGTTAAATGTATAGATGGCTTTTGGTAGAATAGACATTTTTACTATGTTAAGTCTTCCTATCCATGAGCAAGGTATGTTTTTCCACTTAAGTATGTCCTTTTGAATTCCTTGTAGTAGAGCTTTGTAGTTTTCTTTGTATAGGTCTTTTACATCCTTGGTAAGATTTATTCCTAAGTATCTTATCTTCTTGGGGGCTATTGTGAATGGTATTGATTTGGTAATTTCCTCTTCGGTGTTCTTTTTGTTGATGTAGAGGAATCCAAGTGATTTTTGTATGTTTATTTTATAACCTGAGACTCTGCCAAACTCTTCTATTAGTTTCAGTAGTTTTCTGGAGGATTCCTTAGGGTTTTCTGTGTATATAATCATGTCATCTGCAAATAGTGATAACTTTACTTCTTCCTTGCCAATCCGGATACCTTTTATTTCTTTGTCTAGCCTGATTGCCCTGGCTAAGACTTCCAACACGATGTTGAATAAGAGCGGTGATAAAGGGCATCCTTGTCTGGTTCCCGTTCTCAAGGGAAATGCTTTCAGGTTCTCTCCATTTAGAGTGATATTGGCTGTTGGCTTTGCATAGATGCCCTTTATTATGTTGAGGAATTTTCCTTCAATTCCTATTTTGGTGAGAGTTTTTATCATGAATGGGTGTTGGACTTTGTCAAATGCCTTTTCTGCGTCAATTGATAAGATCATGTGGTTTTTGTCTTTTGATTTATTTATGTGATGGATTACATTAATGGTTTTTCTGATATTAAACCAGCCTTGCATACCTGGTATAAATCCCACTTGATCAGGGTGAATTATTTTTTTGATGTGTCGTTGGATTCTATTGGCTAGAATTTTGTTGAGGATTTTTGCATCAATGTTCATGAGGGATATAGGTCTATAATTTTCTTTTTTTGTAATGTCTTTACCTGGTTTTGGTATCAGGTAGATGGTGGCTTCATAGAATGAGTTGGGTAGTATTCCGTCATTTTCTATGCTTTGGAATACCTTTAGTAGTAGTGGTGTTAACTCTTCTCTGAAAATTTGGTAGAACTCTGCAGTGAAGCCGTCCGGGCCAGGACTTTTTTTTGTTGGGAGTTTTTTGATTACCGTTTCAATCTCTTTTTTTGTTATGGGTCTATTTAGTTGTTCTACTTCTGAATGTGTTAGTTTAGGTAGGTAGTGTTTTTCCAGGAATTCATCCATTTCTTCTAGGTTTTCAAATTTGTTAGAGTACAATTTTTCGTAGTAATCTGAAATGATTCTTTTAATTTCATTTGGTTCTGTTGTGATGTGGTCCTTCTCATTTCTTATTCGGGTTATTTGTTTCCTTTCCTGTATTTCTTTAGTCAGTCTAGCCAATGGTTTATCAATTTTGTTAATTTTTTCAAAGAACCAGCTTTTGGCTTTGTTAATTCTTTCGATTGTTTTTCTGTTCTCTAATTCATTTAGTTCAGCTCTAATTTTTATTATTTGTTTTCTTCTGGTGCCTGATGGATTCTTTTGTTGCTCACTTTCTATTTGTTCAAGTTGTAGGGACAGTTCTCTGATTTTGGCTCTTTCTTCTTTTTGTATGTGTGCATTTATTGATATAAATTGGCCTCTGAGCACTGCTTTTGCTGTGTCCCAGAGGTTTTGATAGGAAGTATTTTCATTCTCGTTGCTTTCTATGAATTTCCTTATTCCCTCCTTGATGTCTTCTATAACCCAGTCTTTTTTCAGGAGGGTATTGTTCATTTTCCAAGTATTTGATTTCTTTTCCCTCGTTTTTCTGTTATTGATCTCTAGTTTTATTGCCTTGTGGTCTGAGAAGATGCTTTGTAATATTTCGATGTTTTGGACTCTGCAAAGGTTTGTTTTATGACCTAATATGTGGTCTATTCTAGAGAATGTTCCATGTGCGCTGGAAAAAAAAGTATATTTTGCAGCAGTTGGGTGGAGAGTTCTGTATAAGTCAATGAGGTCAAGTTGGTTGATTGTTGTAATTAGATCTTCCGTGTCTCTGTTGAGCTTCTTACTGGATGTCCTGTCCTTCTCTGAAAGTGGTGTGTTGAAGTCTCCTACTATAATTGTGGAGGTATCTATCTTGCTTTTCAGTTCTGTTAAAATTTGATTTATGTATCTTGCAGCCCTGTCATTGGGTGCGTAAATATTTAATATGGTTATGTCTTCCTGATCAATTGTCCCTTTTATCATTATATAGTGTCCTTCTTTATCCTTTGTGGTGGATTTAAGTCTAAAGTCTATTTTGTCAGAAATTAATATTGCTACTCCTCTTCTTTTTTGCTTATTGTTTGCTTGATATACTTTTTTCCATCCTTTGAGTTTTAGTTTGTTTGTGTCTCTAAGTCTAAGGTGTGTCTCTTGTAGGCAGCATATAGATGGATCGTGTTTCTTTATCCAGTCTGTGACTCTCTGTCTCTTTATTGGTGCATTTAGTCCATTTACATTCAGGGTAATTATAGATAAATAAGTTTTTAGTGCTGTCATTTTGATGCCTTTTTATGTGTGTTGTTGACAATTTCATTTTTCCACATACTTTTTTGTGCTGAGGCGTTTTTCTTAGTAAATTGTGAGATCCTCATTTTCATAGTGTTTGACTTTATGTTAGTTGAGTCGTTACGTTTTTCTTGGCTTTTATCTTGAGTTATAGAGTTGTTATACCTTTTTGTGGTTACCTCATTATATACCCCTATTTTACTAAGTAAAAACCTAACTTGTATTGTCCTATATCGCCTTGTATCACTCTCCATATGGCAGTTCAATGCCTCCTGTATTTAGTCCCTCTTTTTGATTATTGTGATCTTTTACCTATTGACTTCCATGATTCCCTGTTATGTGTATTTTTTTTTTAATTAATCTTAATTTGTTTGTTTTTGTGATTTCCCTATTTGAGTTGATATCAGGACGTTCTGTTTTGTGACCTTGTGTTGTGCTGATATTTGATATTATTGGTTCTGTGACCAAACAATATCCTTTAGTATTTCTTGTAGCTTTGGTTTGGTTTTTGCAAATTCTCTAAACTTGTGTTTGTCTGTAAATATCTTAATTTCGCCTTCATATTTCAGAGAGAGTTTTGCTGGATATATGATCCTTGGTTGGCAGTTTTTCTCCTTCAGTGTTCTGTATATGTCGTCCCATTCCCTTCTTGCCTGCATGGTTTCTTTTGAGTAGTCAGAACATATTCTTATTGATTCTCCCTTGAAGGAAACCTTTCTTTTCTCCCTGGCTGCTTTTAAAATTTTCTGTTTATCTTTGGTTTTGGTGAGTTTGATGATAATATGTCTTGGTGTTTTTCTTTTTGTATCAATCTTAAATGGGGTTCGATGAGCATCTTGGATAGATATCCTTTCGTCTTTCATGATGTCAGGGAAGTTTTCTGTCAGGAGTTCTTCAACTATTTTCTCTGTGTTTTCTGTCCCCCCTCCCTGTTCTGGGACTCCAATCACCCGCAGGTTATCCTTCTTGATAGAGTCCCACATAATTCTTAGGGTTTCTTCATTTTTTTTAATTCTTTTATCTGATTTTTTTTCAGCTATGTTGGTGTTGATTCCCTGGTCCTCCAGATGTCCCAGTCTGCATTCTAATTGCTCGAGTCTGCTCCTCTGACTTCCTAGTGTGTTGTCTAATTCTGTTATTTTATTGTTAATCTTTTGGATTTCTACATGTTGTCTCTCTATGGATTCTTGCAACTTATTAATTTTTCCAGTATGTTCTTGAATAATCTTTTTGAGTTCTTCAACAGTTTTATCAGTGTGTTCCTTGGCTTTTTCTGCAGATATCCTAATTTCATTTGTGATATCATTAAGCATTCTGTAAATTAGTTTTTTATATTCTGTGTCTGATAATTCCAAAATTGTATCTTCATTTGGGAAAGATTTTGATTCTTTTGTTTGGGGGGTTGGAGAAGCTGTCACGGTCTGCTTCTTTAAGTGGTTTGATATGGATTGTTGTCTCCGAGCCATCACTGGGAAACTAGTTTTTCCAGAAAATCCGCTAAAAAAAAACTGCAGTCAGATCCCTATCAGAGTTCTCCCTCTGGCTCAGGCTATTCAGATGTTAATGAAGCCGCCTGGGGAGGGTGGGGGAGGGAACAGAGAGATAGGAGAGTAGCACCTCAGAATATAGCCAGAGTTGCTTGTCTTGCTTGGGATGACTGTTATATCTGAGATTCCCGCGGGCGCGTCGCCTATGTGTGCTGGCTGTGTGGAGATTGCCCCCAGGGGGTCTGGCCCGCTGGAGTCACGGTCAGATCCTCCGCTTCCAGCCCCACGCCCAGCGTCAAGGCTCCCCTACTGGGACGGTGCACTCTCAACTCCAAAATCAGTCGCTGCCTCCCGGGGACTTCTCGTCTCTCCAGCCGTGTGGCCATGCCGCCCCCGTGAACCAGGTGGGCCCCCTCCCGGGGTTAGTTCAGATGGGTGGAGTAGCTCCCCGTGCTTGTGCCGCGACCGAGTGTCCCGGCTGGAACTCTGTTCTCCCCACTCCAATACCAGTCGCTGCCTCCCGGGGACTTCTCCTACCGGCTGCGTCCCACGCCGCCCGCGCGACCCGGCTGGTCCCCTTCCCGGGGTTAGTTCAGGGGGTGGAGCAACTCTCCGTGTTTATGGCGTACCTGCGTGCAGTCCAAATCCCTGCGGGACGGTTCTCCGGCTCGGATGCTGCTCTTTCTGCTCCAAGATCAGTCACTGCCTCCCGGGGACTTCTCCTACCGGCTGCGTCCCACGCCGCCCGTGGAACCGGCTGGTCCCTCTCCCGGGGTTAGTTCAGGGGGGTGGAGCAGGTCTCTGTGCTTGTGCCGTACCTGACTGGTACTCTGGCTCCAGGCTCTGGAAACTATCGCTGCTTCCCCGTATTAGTTCGTTCTCCGTCTCTAAATCTGTGTTTGTTGTTCAGGGTTCGTAGATTGTTATGTATGTGATCGATTCACTTGTTTTTCCGTGTCTTTGTTGTAAGAGGGATCCGAGGTAACGTCTGCCTAGTCCGCCATCTTCTGTAGGTAATCTTTTTACTCTTTTGGTGAAGTCTTTGGATGAGCATAGGTGTTTGATTTTTGGGAGCTCGCAGTTATCTAGTTTCTCTTCTACATTGTTAATACTGTTTAGTTTACCGTTTATAACATTCATTAGGGCTCGTAGCATTGTCCCTATTTTTTCTCCCATGATCTTTATCATTTTTGACTTGATATTTAGGACTTTGAGGCATTTTGAGTTCGTTTCTGTGGATGGTGTGAGATACGGGTCTTCTTTCTTTCTTTTTTTTTTTTTTTTTTGCAGATGGATATCCAGTTATGCCAGGACCATAGGCTAAACGGAGTGTCTTTTCTCCATTTAACTGAGTTTGGGTCTTTGTTAAATATCAGCTGCTCACATGTGGATGTATTTATGTTGGGATTCTCAATTCTGTTCTATTGGTCTATGTATCTGTTTTTGTACAAGTACCAGGCTGTTTTGACTGTCATTAGGTAGAGTGAGGCCTCCCACTTTGTTCTTTTTCAGCAATGCCTTACTTATCCAGGGCCTTCTTCTCTTCCATATGAAGTTTGTGATTTCTTTCTCCATCTCATTAAAAAATGTTGTTGGAATTTGGGTCAGAATTGCATTGTATCTATGGATAGCTTTTGGGAGAACAGACATTTTTACAATGTTAAGTCTTCCTATCCATGAGCAAGGTACCTTTTTCCACTTATGAAAATCTTTTTGGGTTTCTTGCAGTAGTGCCTCGTAGTTTCCTTTGTATAGGTTTTTTACGTCTCTGGTTGGATTTATTCCCAAGTATTTTGTCTTGTCGGGAGCTACTGTAAATGGTTTTGATTTGGTGATTTCGTCTCTAATGTTCTTTTTGTTGGTGTAGAGGAATTCAATTGATTTTTGTATGTTTATCTTGTATCCCAATACTCTGCTGAACTCTTCTAGCAGTTTCAGTTGTTTTCTTGAGTATTTTTTAACTTTTTCTGTATATAAGATCATGTCATCTGCAAATAGAGTTACTTTTACTTCTTCTTTTCCAATCTGGATGCCCTTCATTCTCTTTTTGTAGCCTAATTGCTCTGGCTAGGACTTCCAGCTCAATGTTGAATAAGACTGGCGATAAGGCGCATCCTTGTCTGGTTTCTGTTCTCTAGGGGATTACTCTCAGGCTCACTCCATTTAGGATGATGGTGGCTGTTGGCTTTGTATAAATGCCCTTTATTATGTTGAGGAATTTTCCTTCTATTCCTATTTTGCTGAGAGTTTTTATCCTGAATGGGTGTTGAACTTTGTCAAATGCCTTTTCT
Organism: Loxodonta africana; assembly: GCF_030014295.1. NCBI lineage: Eukaryota > Metazoa > Chordata > Mammalia > Proboscidea > Elephantidae > Loxodonta > Loxodonta africana. The sequence continues at coordinate 2,374,499 of NW_026975065.1, forward strand.
CCATCAATTGATAAAACCATGTGATTCTTGTCTTTTTTTTTATTTATGTGGTGGATTACATTAATTGTTCTAATGTTGAACCATCCCTGCATACCTAGTATGAATCCCACTTGGTCATGGTGAATTATTTTTTTGACTTGTTGAATTCTATTGGCTAGAATTTTGTTGAGGATTGTTGAGTATCAGTTCATGTGGGACATAGGTCTGTAATTTTCTTTTTTGTGGTGTCTTCAGCTCATTTTGGTATCAGGGATAAGCTGGCTTCATCGATTGAGTTTGGGAGTATTTCGTCCTCTTCTATGGTCTGAAATACCTTTAGTAGTAGTGGAGTAACCTCTTCTCTGAAAGTCTGGTAGAACTGTGCAGTGAAGCTGTCAGAGCCAGGACTTTTTTTGTTGGGACTTTTTTGATTGTCTTTTCAATTTCTTCTTTTGTTATCTGTCAATTTAGCTGTTCTACCTGTGTTTGTGTTAGTTTAGGTAGATAGTGTGTTTATAGGAATTCATCCATTTCTTCCAGGTTTTCCAATTTGTTAGAGTACAATTTTTCATAGTAATCTGATATGATTCTTTTAATTTCAGCTGGGTCTGTTGTAATACCACCCATCTCATTTCTCGTTTGGGTTATTTGTTTCCTGTTTTTCTTTTGTCAGTGTAGCCAATAGTTTACCAATTTTGTTAATTTTTTCAAATAGCCAGCTTTTTGTTTGTTAACTCTTTCAATTGTTTTCTGTTTTCTAATTCATTTAATGCTGCTCTAATTTTTATTATTTGCTTTTTTCTGGTTCCTGAGGGTTTCTTTTTTTACTCTCTTTCTTTGTGTCCAAGTTCTAGGGACAGTTCTTTGATTTTGGCCCTTTCTTCTTTTTGTATGTTTGCATTTATTGACATCAGTTGACCTCTGAGCACTGCTTGTGCTGTATCCCAAAGGTTCTGATGGGAAGTGTTTTCATTGTCATTGGATTCTATGAGTTTGTTTATTCCCTCCTTAATGTCTTCTATAATCCAGTCTTTTTGGAGCAGGGTATTGTTCCATTTCCAAGTATTTGATTTCTTTTCCCTGGTTTTTCTGTTTTTGTTTTCTACTTTTATGGCCTTAGGATCTGAGAAGACGCTTTGTAATATTTTGATGTTTTGGATTCTGCTAAGGCTTGCTTTATGACCTAATATGTGGTCTATTCTAGACAATATTTCATGTGCACTAGAAAAGAAAGTATACTTTGCAGCTGTTGGGTGGAGTTTTCTGTATGTCTATGAGGTCAAGTTCGTTGATTGTGGCATTTAGATCTTCTGTGTCTTTACTGAGCTTCTTACTGGATGTCCTATCCTTCACCAAATGTGGTGTGTTGAAGTCTCCTACTATAATTGCAGAGCTGTTTATCTCACTTTTCAATGCTGTTAGAGTTTGTTTTATGTATCTTGCAGCCCTGTCATTGGGTGCATATGTATTTAATATGGTTATATCTTCCTAGTAAATTGTCTCTTTAATCATTAGATAGTGTCTTTCCTTATCCTTTGTGGTGGATTTAACTTTAAAGTCTATTTAGTCAGAAATTAATACTGCCACTCCTGCTGGTTTTTGATTGTTGTTTGCTTGATGTATTTTTTCTCTCCTTTGAGTTTTAGTTTGTGTCTCTAAGTCTAAGATGTGTCTCTTGTAGACAGCATATAGCTGGGTTGTGTTTTTTTAATCCAATCTGTGACTCTCTGTCTCTTTATTGGTGCATTTAGTCCATTTACATTCAGTGTAAGTATAGATAGGTATGAATGTAGTGTTGTCATTTTGATGCATTTTTCTGTATTGTTGACAGTTTCATTTTCCACTTACGTTTTTGTGCTGAGAACTTTTTCTTTGTAAATTGTGTGTTTGTCTTTTTCGTTGTAGATGAATTTGTTTTTGCTGAGTCTTTATGTTTATCCTGGTTTTTATTTTGAAGTTTGGGATTGTTAGTCTTATTTGTGGTTACCTTAACATTTACCCCTGTTTTTCTAAGTCTGAACCTAATTTCTACCTCCCTATATCGCTTTGATTTCCTCTCCATATGGAAGGTCTATGCCTGCTGTATTTCATCCCTCTTTATTGATTATTGTCTTTTACATAATGATGTCAGTGATTCCACGTTTTGAGCATTTTTTAAAATCTTATTTCATTTTTGTGGTTACCCTATCTTACTTGATATCAGGATGCTCTGTTCTCTGTCCTTGTGTTGTGTTAATATCTGATATTATTGGCTTTCTTTTTTTTTTTATCCAGAGAATTCTCTTAGTATTTCTTGTAGTTTTGGTTTGGTTTTTGCAAATTCTCTAAGCTTGTGTTTATTTCTAAATGAGTTATTTTCCCCTTCATATTTGAGAAAGAGGTTTGTTGGATATATGATTCTTGGCTAGCAATTTTTCTCCTTCAGTGCTGTGTGTATGTCATCCCATTGCCTTCTTGCCTGCATGTTTTCTGCCAAGTAGTCGGAACTTATTCGTATTCATTCTGCTTTGTAGGTAACTTTTCATTTATCCCTGGCTGCTCTTAAAATTTTCTCTTTATCTTTGGTTTTGCAATTTTGATGATAATATGTCTTGATGATTTTCTTTTGGGATCTGCCTTTTATGTGATTTGGTGAGCACCTTGGATAAATATCCTTTCATTTTCCGCCATGTCAGGGAAGTTTTCTGCCAACAAATCTTCAATAATTTTCTCTGTATTTTCTGTTACCCCTTCCTCTTCTGGGATTCTAACCACACACAAGTTGTTCTTGATAGAGTCCTACTTGATTCTTAGTGTTTCTTCACTTTTCTAAATTCCTTTATCTGATGTTTCTTCAGCTACATTGGTGCCAAGTGCCTTATCCGCCATCTCCACAATTCTGCATTTCAATTCCTCAATTCTGCTTCTCTGACTTCCTATTGATTTGTCTAATTCTGTAATTTTATTGTTAATCTTTTGGGTTTCTGAATGCTGTCTCTCTATGGATTCTTATGGATTCTTGCAGCTTATTAAATTTTTCATTATGTTCTTGAATAATCTTTTTAATTTCTTCAACTTCTTTATCTGTGTGTTCCTTGGCTTTTTTTGTACATTGCCTGATTTCATTACTGATGTTGTCCCTGAAGTCTTGAAGTGTTGGGTATGCTAATCCTCTGTATTCTACATCTGGCAATTCCAGGATACATCTTCCTCTGGGAGAGACCTTGATTCTCTATTTTTGGAGTTTGTAGAAGCAATCCTGGTCTGCTTCTTTATGTGATTTGATATCGACTGCTGTCTCTGAGCCATCTGTAAGTTATTGTAATAATTTATTTTATGTTTGCTGATAGTGTCCTTTTTGTTTTGTTTTGTTTCGATATACTCAGATAGGCTACTAGAGTATGCTAACTTGGTCATTGGAGCCCTTGAAGCACTAATGTCCTGTTACCAGATGGTTAGAACTGTTACCGGGTATATAAGCCTATGAGTCCATTCACTGTTTTTTAATAGAATCAGCTCAGGTGTCCTGACAGTCAGCCACCTACTGTGTGGTTTAAGCTCTCACCTACTATCTTAGAGTAGTAGTGGTGATGGTTGCATACACTGGTTCCTGGTAGCGGCAGGGGGTCGCACCCTGAGGAGGGTAGAGTGCTGACAGCTTTCCCCCAACTGTCAGTGAGGATGTAGCGTCTCTGTTCTCTACAGTGCTCTGTTGGGTGGACTCTGCAGCTGTGCCTTAGGCACCCAATTCTTATATCCGGAAAGACTGGTAGGCACCATTATCCTCAGACCCCTTTCACGTGGTGCTAGGTGGCATGGATTAAGCCTCAGCCCTCCGGTCTGTACTGTGGGTAGGTGAAGGCTCTGTTTAAGAGGTAGAGCAGTAGCAGACCTCCAAAACCTGCCTCTCCATCACACAGCTGAAACAATTACAGTCAGACCTCTAACAGATTTGCCTTTGCATTATAATAGCACCTGGTAGGGAACATAATTTTGAGGTTAATGGATAGCTTGAACATGATGAATGCATTCTAACAAACATATCTCATCAATTAAAACTGTATATTGAGGTGTTTATGACATTTTACTTCTTTTGTTGTAGGTTACCCTTGACTCATCAGATTATAAACCACCTGGATAAATCCACTAGAATCCTTCCTACCTACTTAAGGTGGCCTAGTGAATCCAGGGTTTCTGATAAATACACTCATTTTAATACAATGAGCTCAGTGTAAAATCATGTGTTTCCTTCCATGACTTTTGTTATGAGAATCCCTTTCAAAATAATTTTTCATATTTATGATCAAATTAATGAGCAAAATATTGTAAAACTTTTAATATCTATGCTCTCCTTCTAAGTAAGAATTTTTCATCCCATGGATAATGGCAGACCTGATACACGTTATACACTAAAAGACAGTCTAGGAGTGGTAAATACACACAAGAAGAATTTTAAAGGCAACTACTTCAGGTGGGGTAATCAGTGGGTTCTAAATAATGCATGACCAATCTCAAGAGGTAGAGGAAGAGGGATGCTTCTGTTGGCAAAGGAGGTTGGGTGGAACTTTTAGATTCAGGTGCGCAGAGTCATTGAAACTCACAGAGACAGTGTCTTCTCAATTCAAAATTCTTCCATCTATTTGTTGATTCATTTAACAAACATTTTACTGACTGAGTGATCTACATCAAGCCATTTGGCAGGCACTTCTGAGCAAAATGTTCTCTTTGCTCACAAAATGCTCATAATTTATCAAAAGAAAAGGTCAAGAGAAAAGATGTTGCAGTACGTTGTAAAAATAGCTATCGTATTGATAATCATACCACTAGGCTTGTCGTTCTACTAGGCTTGTGTCATCCTAAATAACTACTTGTGAAAAAAATAGACAGTGAAAAACGTACGAATAGCAGCTGAACATTGTCTCATATAATGCTGGAAGATTGCAAGCACCTCAGGTTGGAAGGCACTCAGAGTATGACTGGGGAAAAGCTGTCTCCTCAAGGTACACTCGACCTTAATGACGTAGATGGAGTCAAGCTTTCAGGACCTTCATTTGCTGGTATGGCATGACTCAGAATTGGAAGAACCAGCTGCGAACATCCACTAAAAATCAGTATGGAATTTATGAAGTATGAATCTAGGGAAATTGAAAGTTAACAAAAATTGTACGAAATGTATAAAGATCAATATCCTGGGCATTAGATAGCTGAAAAGGACTAGTAGTTGCGGTTTGGGTTAAGGCAATCGTATGGTCTACTATGCCAGGAATGACAAATTAAAGAGGAACAGCATCACATTCATCTTCAAAAAGAACATTTCAAGATCTATCCTGAAGTACAATGCTGTCAGTAATAGAAAAATATCGACATGCCTACAAGGAAGACCAATTACTATGACTATTATTCGAATTTAAGAAGCAATCACTAAGGCCAAAGATGAGGAAATTGAAGATTTTTACCGATTTCCAAAACTAAAATTGATCAAACATACTGGTAATTACTGGTGATTGAAATGCGAAAGTTGAAAACAAAGAAGAAGGATTGAACAATAGTTGGAATATGTGGCTTTGGTGATAGAAATGACACCAGAGATCCTGTGATAGAGTTTTGCAAGACCAACAACTTCTTCACAGCAATTATCTTTTTTTCAATAACATAAATTGCAACTATACACATGGATCTCACCAGACAGATTGCACAGGAATCAAATTGACTCCATCTGTAGAAAGAGGCAATGGAAAAGCTCAATATCATCAGTCAGAACAAGGCCAGGGGCTGACTTCAGAACAGATCATCAACTGTTCATATATAAGTTCACGTTGAAGCTGAAGAAAATTAGAGCAAATCCACAAGAGCCAAAATACCACCTTGAGTATCTCACCTGAATTTAGACACCATTCCAAGAATAGATTTGATGCACTGAACACTAATGACTGAAGACCAGACAAGTTGTGGAATGACATTAAGGACATCAGACACGAAGAATGCAAAAGGTCATTAAAAAGGAAAGACCACTCCAACAAAGCTGGCATTAATCCAAAAAACACAAAGTAATAAATGTTGGAGAGGCTGCGGAGAGATTGGAACTCTCATACACTGCTGGTGGGAATGTAAAATGGTACAACCACTTTGGAAATCCATCTGGCGTTATCTTAAACAGTTAGAAATAGAACTACCATACAACCCAGAAATCCCACTCCTCGCAATATACCCTAGAGAAATAAGAGCCTTCACACAAACAGATATATGCACACCCATGTTTATTGCAGCTCTGTTTACAATAGCAAAAAGCTGGAAGCAACCAAGGTGTCCATCAAAGGATGAATGGTTAAATAAATTGTGGTATATTCACACAATGGAATACTACTCATCGATAAAGAACAGTGACGAATCTCTGAAGCATTTCATAACATGGAGGAACCTGGAAGGCATTATGCTGAGCGAAATTAGAGGCAAAAGGACAAATATTGTATAAGACCACTATTATAAGATCTTGAGAAACAGTATAAACTGAGAAGAACACATACTTCTGTGGTTATGGGGGGGAGGGAGGGAGGGAGGGTGGGAGAGGGTTTTTTACTGATTAATTAGTAGATAAGAACTACTTTAGGTGAAGGGAAGGACAATACTCAATACATGGAAGGTCAGCTCAACTGGACTGGACCAAAAGCAAAGAAGTTTCCGGGATAAACTGAACGCTTCAAAGGTCAGCGGAGCAAGGGCGGGGGTTTGGGGACCATGGTTTAAGGGGACTTCTAAGTCAATTGGCAAAATAAATTCTATTATGAAAACATTCTGCATCCCACTTTGAAGAGTGGCGTCTGGGGTCTTAAATGCTAACAAGCGGCCATCTAAGATGCATCAATTTGCCTCAACCCACCTGGATCAAAGGAGAATGAAGAACACCAAGGTCACACAATAACTAAGAGCCCAAGAGACAGAAAGGGCTACATGAACCAGAGACCTACATCATCCTGAGACCAGAAGAACTAGTTGGTGCCCGGCCACAACCGATGACTGCCCTGACAGGAAGCACAACAGAGAACCCTTGAGGGAGAAGGAGATCAGTGGGATGCAGACCCCAAATTCTCATAAAAAGACCAGACTTAATGGTCTGACTGAGACTAGAGGAACCGCAACGGTCATGGTCCCCAAACCTTCTGTTGGCCCAGGACAGGAACCATTCCCGAAGACAACTCATCAGACATGAAAGGGACTGGACAGTGGGTAGGAGAGAGATGCTAGCGAAGAGTGAGCTATTTATATCAGGTGGACACTTGGGACTGTGTTGGCATCTCCTGTCTGGAGGGGGGATGGGAGGTCAGCGGAGAGAGTTGGAAGCTGGCAAAATTGTCACGAAAGTAGAGACTGGAAGGGCTGACTCATTAGGGGGAGAGCACGTGGGAGTATGGAGTAAGGTGTATATAAACTTACATGTGACAGTCTGACTTGATTTGTAAACGTTCACTTGAAGCTCAGTAAAAATTAATTAAAAAAAGGAAAGACCAAAATGGATGTCAGAAGAGACTCTGAAACTTGCTCTTGAATTTTGAGTAGCTAAAGCGAATGGAAGGAATGATGAAGTAAAATAGTTGAACAGAAGATTTCAAAGGGTGGCTTGAGAAGACATAGTAAAGTACTATAGGGAAATGTACAAAGACATGGTATTAGAAACCAAATGGAAAGAACACACTCAGCATTTCTCAAACTGAAAGAACTGAAGAATAAATTCAAGCCTTGAGTTGCAATATTGAAGGATTCTGCTGGGAAAATACTGAACAATGGAGGAAGCATCAAAAGAAGATGGAAGGAATACACAGAGCCACTGTATCAAAAAGAATTGGTCAATGGTCAACCGTTTTAGGAGGCAGGATATGGCCAAGAACCAATGGTAGTGAAGGAAGAAGTCCAAGCTGCACTGAAGGCATTAAGAAAAAAAGGGTCCAGGAATTAAGAGCTACCAATTGAGTTTTTTCAACAAATGGATGCAGTACTAGAGGTGTTCACCTGTCTATACCAAGAAATTTGGAAGACAGCTACCTGGCCAGACAAAAGTGCCCATTCCAATGAACGGTGATCCCACAGAAAGTGGAAATTATCAAACAATATCATTAATATCACACACAAGTAAAATTTTGCTGAAGATCATTCAAAAGCAGTGGCGACAGTACATTATGGGAACTGCCAGAAATTCAAACTGGATTAAGAAGAGGACATAAAACAAGGGTTATCGTTGCTGTGTAGATCATAACAAATTATGGATAACACTACAAAGAATGGGAATTCCAGAACACTTAATTGTGCTTATAAGGAAACTGTACGTGGACCAAGAGGCAGTTGTTCAAACAGAACAAGGGGGTTCAGCAAGGTTTAAAATCAGAAAAGGTGTATATCAGGGTCATATCCTTTCACCATATTTATTGAATCTGTATGCTGAGCAAATAATCCAAGAAGATGGAGTATATTAACAAGAATGTGACATCTGGATTGGAGGAAGGATCATTAACAACCTGTGATATGCAGAGGACATGACCTTGCTTGCTGAAAGCCAAGAGGACTTCAAGCACTTACTGATGAATATCGAAGACTAGAGCCTTCAGTATGGTTTACACCTCAAAATAAACAACAACAACAAAAAAAAACCAAATCCAAAAATCTTCACAAGTGGACCAATTAGAGTATCGCGATAAATGGAGAAAAGATTGAAGTTGTCAAGGATTTCATTTTACTTAGATTCACAATAATGCCCACAGAAGCAGCAGTCAACAAATCAAAGGATGCATTGCACTGGGAAAATCTGCTGCAAAAGACCTCTTTAAAGTGTCCAAAAGCAAAGATGTTACTTTAGGGACCAAGATGTGTCTGACCCAAGCCATAGTATTTTAACTCACCTCATATGCAGACGAAAGCGGGACGATGAATAAGGAAGGTCAAAGAAGATCTGATGACTTTGAATTATGGTGTTGGCAAAGAATACCACGGACTGAAAGAAGAATGAACAAATCCTTCTTGGAAGAAGTTCAGCCAGAATGCCCCTTAGAAGCAAGCATGGTGACACATTATCGCACGTGCTTTGGACATGTTATCAGGTGGGACCAGTACCTTGAGAAGGACATCATGCTTGGAAAAGTAGAGGGTCAGAGAAAAAGAAGATTCTCAACTAGATGGATTGACACAGCAGCTGCAAAAATGGGCTCAAACATAGTGGTGATTTTGTGAATGGAGAAAGATAGGCTGTGTTTCTTTCTGTTGTACGTGATGTCGCTATGAGTCGCAACCAACTGATGGTAACTAACAAGAACACAAATATTTGTTCTCAAGTACTTGGTTGGGCAACAATCTAGCTAACGGAATCTTAATATATTGCATAACGGAGTCCAGAAAATGTTTCCTGTTTGAGATAAAACCTCTGATAAGAAGAATTATTCATAAAGATTCAGAGTAGTGAAGCATCAGAATCTTGTTGACGTGTCATATAGTGTTTAAATCATTTCTAGTTGTCTGTTGGAGTAATGTCCCCTCAGATTTGTATTTAAAGCAATTTACAATTTTTAGCTTATTATTATTATATGTAATTGGTAGGTCCTCAACACCAGTCTCCATAAGAGATTACTTTTTCTTCCTTCCTTTTATTTTAATTAACTCCCTTGAATCTCTTATGAACAAACTGATAAAACTGTAGCAAGTGTGCAATTTTGTGCACAATTGCAAACATAGTCATTCTTTGTTATGAAAAGTGGGTTCCTTTAATCTGAGAGCGTTCCTAAAATATCCTTCTCTTAGAAAAGCATATTTTCGTTTCAGTTTAAATAATTAAGGGAAAAAAATCCAGAAAAATTCTATCTGGCAATTAGAAAGCATATTCTAATTGAGTTATCGATAGTATCCTGGTCCTGTGATTTTTGTAGAGTATGTGAAATTGGGAAATATTAACAGATGGGTATACTTTCCCAATTGCCCCTTTGATTTAAATCCTTCTCAAGAAAAACACTGGAATTAAAGTTCTTATTCAAATAATTGAATGTTTTCTAATATTACAAAAGCAATAATATCCATCATTTATTGTTTGACTTTTGTTTATGCCATATGCCCTTAGGGGAAAAAGAGTATCAACACTCCCTGCATACGACAAGTCACTTGTAATTTGGAATAAATGTGTAGATAATAAAATTAGACAACTCTACACATACAATGGTAATTACCATTGACATCTCAGGCATCACATATTTTCTATATGTAGATGCAGTACTCAAAGCTGCCTGAATATGCAGGGATACATATAAACTGTAGCATGATAGATTTTTTTAAAATAATTTTTATTGTGCTTTAAGTGAAAGTTTACAAATCAAGTCAGTCTGTCACATATAAGCTTATAAACACCTTACTACATACTCCCATTTACTCTCCCCCTAATGAGCCAGCCCGCTCCCTCCTGCCAGTCTCTCCTTTCGTGACCATTTTTCCAGTTTCTAACCCTCTCTACCCTCCCATCTCCACTCCAGACAGGAGATGCCAACACACTCTCGCGTCCACCTGATACAAGTAGCTCACTCTTCATCAGCATCTCTCTCCAACCCATTGTCCAGTCCCTTCCATGTCTGATGAGCTGTCTTCGGGAATGGTTCCTGTCCTGGGCCAACAGAAGGTTTGGGGACCAAGACCACCGGGATTCTTCTAGTCTCAGTCAGACCATTAAGTCTGGTCTTTTTATGAGAATTTGGGGTCTGCATCCCACTGTTCTCCTGCTCCCTCAGGGGTTCTCTGTTGTGCTCCCTGTCAAGGCAGTCATCGGTTGTGGCCAGGCACCATCTAGTTCTTCTGGTCTCAGGATGATGTAAGTCTCTAGTTCATGTAGCCATTTCTGTCTCTTGGGCTCATAGTTATCGTGTGACCTTGGTGTTCTTCATTCTCCTTTGATCCAGGAGGGTTGAGATCAATTGATGCATCTTAGATGGCCACTTGTTAGCATTTAAGACCCCAGATGCCACACTTCAAAGTGGGATGCAGAATGTTTTCATAATAGAATTTATTTTGCCAATTGATTTAGAAGTCCCCTTAAGCAATAGTCCCCAAATCCCAGTCCTTGCTCTGCTGACCTTTGAAGCGTTCAGTTTATCCCGGAAACTTCTTTGCTTTTGGTCCAGTCCAGTTGAGCTGAACTTCCCTGTATTGAGTATTGTCCTTCCCTTCACCTAAAGTAGTTCTTACCTACTAATTAATCAGTAAAAAACCCTCTCCCACCCTCCCTCCCTCCCCCCTCTCGTAACCACAAAAGTATGTGTTCTTCTCAGTTTATACTATTTCTCAAGATCTTATAATAGTGGTGTTATACAATATTTGTCCTTTTGCATCTAAGTTCACTCAGTGTAATGCCTTCCAGGTTCCTCCATGTTCTAAAATGTTTCACAGATTCTTCACTGTTCTTTATCGATGCATAGTATTCCATTGTGTGAATATACCATAATTTATTTAACCACTCATCCATTTATGGACACCTTGGTTGCTTCCAGCTTTTTGCTATTGCAAACAGAGCTGCAATAAACATGGGTGTGCATATATCTGTTTGTGTGAAGGCTCTTATTTCTCTAGGGTATATTCCGAGGAGTGGGATTTCTGGGTTGTATATGGTTTTTATGGTAGTTCTATTTCTAACTTTTTAAGAAAATGCCAGATAGATTTCCAAAGTGCTTGTACCATTTTACATTCCCACCAGCAGTGTATAAGAGTTCTAATCTCTCTGCAGCCTCTCCAACATTTATTATTTTGTGTTTTTTGGATTAATGCCAGCCTTGTTGGAGTGAGATGGAATCTCTTCATAGTTTTAATTTGCGTTTCTCTAATGGCTAATGATCGAGAGCATTTTCTCATGTACCTCTTAGCTGCCTAAATACCTCCTTTAGTGAAGTGCACGTTCATATCTTTTGCCCACTTTTTGACTGGGTTGTTTGTCTTTTTGTGGTTGAGCTTTAACAGAGTCATATAGATTTTAGAGATCAGGCGCTGGTCAGAGATGTCGTAGCTGGAAATTTTTTCCCAATCTGTAGGTGGTCTTTTTCCTCTTTTGGTGAAATCTTTAGATGAGCATAGGTGTTTGATTTTTAGGAGCTCCCAGTTATCTGGTTTCTCTTCGTCATTTTTGGTAATGTTTTGTATTCTGTTTATGCCTTGTATCAGGGCTTCTAACGTTGTCCCTATTTTTTCTTCCATGATCTTTATCGTTTTAGACTTCAGTTTTAGTTTTCTGATCCATTTGGAGTTAGTTTTTGTGCATGGTGTGAGGTATGGGTCCTGTTTCATTTTTTTGCAAATGGATATCCAGTTATGCCAGCACCGTTTGTTAAAAAGACTATCTTTTCCCCAATTAACTGACACTGGGCCTTTGTCAAATATCAGCTGCTCCTACGTGGATGGATTTCTATCTGGGTTCTCAATTCTGTTCCATTGGTCTATCTGTCTGTTGTTATATCAGTACCAGGCTGTTTTGACTACTGTGGCTGTATAATATGTTCTAAAGTCAGGTAGAGTGAGGCCTCCCACTTTCTTCTTCTTTTTCAGTCATGCTTTACTTATCTGGGGCTTCTTTCCCTTCCATATGAAGTTGGTGATTTGTTTCTCCACCACCTTAAGAAATGTCATTGGAATTTGGATCGGAAGTGCATTGTATGTATAGATGGCTTTTGGTAGAATAGACATTTTTACTCTGTTAAGTCTTCCTATCCCTGAGCAAGGTATGTTTTTCCACTTATGTAGGTCCCTTTTAGTTTCTTGCAGTAGTACCTTGTAGTTTTCTTTGTATAGGTCTTTTACATCTTTGGTAAGATTTATTCCTAAGTATTTTATCTTCTTGGGGGCTACTGTAAATGGCATTGATTTGGTGATTTCCTCTTTGATGTACTTTTTGTTGGTATAGAGAAATCCAACTGATTTTTGTATGTTTATCTTGTATCCCGATACTCTTCTGAATGCTTCTATTAGTTTCAGTAGTTTTCTGGAGGATTCCTTAGGGTTTTCTGTGTATAAGGTCATGTCATCTGCAAATAGAGATAATTTTACTTCTTCCTTGCCAATCCGGATGCCCTTTATTTCTTTGTCTAGCCTAATTGCTCTGGCTAGAACCTCTAGCACAATGTTGAATAAGAGCGGTGATAAAGGGCATCCTTGTCTGGTTCCCGTTCTCAAGGGAAATGCCTTCAGACTCTCTCCATTTAGAATGATGTTGGCTATTGGCTTTGTATAGATGCCCTTTATTATGTTGAGGAATTTTCCTTCAATTCCTATTTTGCTGAGAGTTTTTATCATGAGTGGGTGTTGGACTTTGTCAAATGCCTTTTCTGCATCAATTGATAAGATCATGTGGTTTTTTTGCTTTTGTTTTATTTATATGGTGGATTACATTAACGGTTTTTCTAATATTAAACCAGCCTTGCATACCTGGTATAAATCCCACTTGGTCGTGGTGGATTTTTTTTTGATATGTTTTTGAATTCTATTGGCTAGAATTTTGTTGAGGAGTTTTGCATCTGTGTTCATGAGGGATATAGGTCTGTAATTTTCTTTTTTTGTCATGTCTGTACTTGGTTTTGGTATCAGGGATATGGTGGCTTCATAGAATGAGTTAGGTAGTATTCCAATATTTTCTATGCTTTGAAATGCCTTTAGTAGTAGTGGTGTTAACTCTTCTCTGAAAGTTTTGTAGAACTCTGCAGTGAAGCCGTCCGGGCCAGGGCTTTTTTTTTGTTGGGAGTTTTTTGATTACCTTTTCAATCTCTTTTTTTGTTATGGGTCTATTTAGTTGTTCTAATTCTGATTGTGTTAGTTTAGGTAGGTAGTGTTTTTCTAGGAATTCATCCATTTCTTCTAGGTTTGCAAATTTGTTAGAGTACAATTTTTCATAATAATCTCCTACGATTCTTTTAATTTCAGTTGGGTCTGTTTTGATATGGCCCATCTCGCTTCTTATTCCGGTTATTTGTTTCCTTTCCTGTATTTCTTTACTCAGTCTGGTCAACGGTTTATCAATTTTGTTAATTTTTTCAAAGAACCAGCTTTTGACTTTGTTAATTCTTTCAATTGTTTTTCCGTTCTCTATTAATTCATTTAGTTCAGCTCTAATTTTTACTATTTGTCTTCTTCTGGTGCCTGATGGATGCTTGTGTTGTTCGCTTTCTATTTGTTCAAGTTGTAGGGACAGTTCTCTGATTTTGGCTCTTTCTTCTTTATGTATGTTTGCATTTATCGATATAAATTGACCTCTGAGCACTGCTTTTGCTTTGTCCCAGAGGTTTTGATAGGAAGTGTTTTCATTCTCGTTGCGTTCTATGAATTTCTTTATTCCCTCCTTAATGTCTGCTATAACCCAGTCTTTTTTGAGCAGGGTATTGTTCAGTTTCCAAGTATTTCATTTCTTTTCCCTTATTTTTCTGTTATTGATTTCCACCTTTATGGCCTTATGGTCTGAGAAGGTGCTTTGTAATATTTCTATGTTTTGGATTCTGCAAAGGTTTGTTTTATGACCTAATATGTGATCTATTCTAGAGAATGTTCCATGGGCATTAGAAAAAAAAGTATACATTGCAGCTCTTGTGTGCAGTGTTCTGTATAAGTCTATGAGGTCAAGTTGGTTGATTGTGGCAATTAGGTGTTCCGTGTCTCTATTGAGGGAAGTCCTATCCTTCTCCAAAAGTGGTGTTTTGAAGTCTCCTGCTATAATTGTGGAGGTGTCTATCTCACTTTTCAGTTCTGTTAAAGTTTGTTTTATGTATTTTGCAGCCCTGTCTTTGGGTGCATAAATATTTAATATGGTTATATCTTCCTGGTCAGTTGTCCCTTTTATCATTATGTAGTGTCCTTCTTTATCCTTTGTGGTGGATTTAACTTTAAAGTCTATTTTGTCTGAAATTAACATTGCTACTCCTGCTCTTTTTTGCTTAGTGTTTTCTTGGTATATATTTTTTTCCATTCTTTGAGTTTTTGTTTGTTTGTGTCTCTAAGTCTAAGGTGTGTCTCTTGTAGGCAGCATATAGACGGATCTTGTTTCTTTATCCAGTCTGAAACTCTCTGTCTCTTTATTGGTGCATTTAATACATTTACATTCAGCGTAATTATAGATAAGTATGTGTTTAGTGCTGTCATTTTGATGCCTTTTTGTGTGTGTTGACAATTTCCTTTTTCCACTTGCTTTTTTGTGCTGAGACGTTGTTCTTTGTAAATTGTGTGTTCCTCATTTTCCTAGTAGTCGAATTTATGTTTGCTGAGTCGTTATGTTTTTCTTGGTTTTTATTTTGAGTTATGGAATTGTTATACCTCTTTGTGGTTACCTTAATATTTACCCCTATTTTTCTAAGTAAAAACCTAACTTGTATTCTCCTATATCGCCTTGTTTCCCTCACCATATGTCAGCTCTATGCTTCCTGTATTTAGTCCCTCTTTTTGAGTATTGTGATCTTTTGCATAATGACTTCAATGATTCCCCGTTTTGAACATTTTCTTCTTTTCAAAATTAATCTTAATTTGTTTTTGTGATTTCCCTATTTGAGTTGATATGAGGATGTTCTGTTCTGTGACCTTGTGTTGTGCTGGTATCGGACATTATTGATTTTCTGACCAAACTATTTCCTTTAGTATTTCTTGTAGCTTTGGTTTGGTTTTTGCAAATTCTCTAAGCTTGTGTTTATCTGTAAATCTTTTAATCTCACCTTCTTATTTGAGAGAGAGTTTTGCGGATATATGATCCTTGGCTGGTATTTTTCTCCTTCAGTGCTCTATATATGTCATCTCAATGCCTTCTTGACTGCATGGTTTCTGCTGAGTAGTCTGAACTTATTCTTATTGATTCTCTTTTGTAGGAGACCTTTCTTTTATCCCTGGCTGCTTTTAAAATTTTCTCCTTATCTTTGGTTTTGGCAAGTATGATGATAATATATCTTGGTGATTTTCTTTTTGGATCAATCTTCTATGGGGTTCGATGAGCATCTTGGATAGATATCCTTTCATGATGTCATCATGGTATCTTTTATGATGTCAGGGAAGTTTTCTGCCAACAGATCTTCGACTATTCTCTCTGTATTTTATGTTATTCCTCTCCGTTCTGGAACTCCAATCGCACGCAAGTTATTCTTCCTGATAGAGTCCCACGTGATTCTTAGAGTTTCTTCCTTTTTTTTTTTTGATTCTTTTTTCAGATTTTTCTTCAACTATATTGGTGTCAATTGCCTTATCCACCAACTCCCCCACTCTGCATTCCAATTGCTCGATTCTGCTCCTCTGACTTCCTATTGAGTTGTCTAATTCTGTAATTTTACTGTTAATCTTTTGCGTTTCTGAATGCTGTCTCTCTATGGATTCTTTCAGCTTATTAATTTTTCCACTATGTTCTTGAATAATCTTTTTGATTTCTTCAACTGCTTTATCAGTGTGTTCCTTGGCCTTTTGTGTAGATTGCCTTATTTCATTTATGAGGTCATCCCTGATGTCTTGAAGCATTCTGTATATTAGTTTTTTTTATATTCTGCATCTGGCAATTCCAGGATTGTATCTTCATTTGGGAAAGATTTTCATTCTTTAATTTGGGGAGTTGTAGAAGCAATCATGATCTGCTTCTTTATGTGGTTTGATATCGAGCCATCTATAAGACATGGTAATGATTTATTGTATATTTGCTCACTGAGTCTTATCTTGTTTTGTTTTCTTTCAATATATGTAGATGGGCTACTAGATTGTGCTGCCTTGATTGTTGTAGCCTTTGAATCACTTATGTCCTCTTACCAGGTGGTTTGGGCTGTTACCAGATATATAAGCCTAAGAGTCCATTTACTATTCTTGAGTAGAATCTGATTTTGGGTCACCAAGTGTGTGGGGTAGACTGTCACCTATTAACTGAGAGGAGTAGTGGTGATAGTTGTGTGAACCAGATTGTAGTAGCAGCAGGGGGGTCACACTCCGGGGGGGGAGGATGCTGACAGGCTTCCCCCAAGTGCCAGTGAAGTAGATGTGTCTCTATTCCTAAAGCACTTTGGTGCTACTAGAATCTGGTTCACACAACTATCACCACTACTCCTCTCAGTTAATAGGTGACAGTCTACCCCACACACTTGGTGACCCAAAATCAGATTCTACTCAAGAATAGTAAATGGACTCTTAGGCTTATATATCTGGTAACAGCCCAAACCACCTGGTAAGAGGACATAAGTGATTCAAAGGCTACAACAATCAAGGCAGCACAATCTAGTAGCCCATCTACATATATTGAAAGAAAACAAAACAAGATAAGACTCAGTGAGCAAATATACAATAAATCATTACCATGTCTTATAGATGGCTCGGAGACACCAATGCATGTACCTCTACAGATTGCTAGGTGTCATTATCCTCAGACCCGTACGGCAGGAGGCTAGGTGGTTTGCGTGGAGCTTCAGCCCTCAGTTCCCCCTTGTAGGTCAGTGAGGGCTCTGTTTAATAGGTAGAGATATCAGACCTGGGAAACTTCTCTTTCCAGTAATCCGCTAAAACATTTATAGTCAGATCACTATCAGAATTGCCTTTGCATTATAATAGCCACTTTGTTCCCTGTAAGGATGAAAGTCCAAGACTGTGGATCTCAAATGCTTGGCTGGAGCTGGTTCTCTATTTTTGGTCTGATTTTGGGAAGTCAGGGAAGGATTTTTGGTCCCTGGGTTTTTTTTGTAGCTGCTTCTCTCAGGCCAGGAGAATGGGTTAGGAAAAGACAAAAACAAAAAACAAAAGAAAAAAAACGCTGAGCACTTCACTCTCTGGCCCAGGAAATTCCAATGTTAATGAAGCCCCCTGGGAACGGGAGGGGAGGGATCAGATAGATAGGAGAGAGTAGCACCCAGGAATATAGACAAAGTTACTCATCTTGCTAGGTGACAACTGTTTTATCTGAGATTCCCGAGGGGTCTGTAGCCTGTGTGCATTGGCTGGGTAGAGATTGCCCCCGAGGGTCAGGCCCTCATCCTGTGCTTGTGCTGTATCAGAAGCCGTGGTCAGTTCCTCTGCTCCCAGTCCAAAGCCCAGCTCTAAGGTTCCCCGGCTGGGATGCCACACTCCAGGTTCCAAAACCAGTCTCTGACTCCCGGTGACTTCTCCTCCTGTCAGCTGCATGGCTGCGCTGCCTGCCTGCACTGGCTGGGCTTCCCCTGAGTTCACTTCTTGGGGCTAGGGCTGTGTCCCATGTTTCTGCTCTCTCAGGATACCTTGCTCCGCTCCCCTGCCCCCAGTCCAAAGCCCGGGGCCAAGGTTTTCTGACTGGGACACTGGCTTCAGGCTCCGAAAACAGTCGCTGATTTCCCGTGGTTGCTCCTTCTCTCCTTAGCTGCGTCAGTGTGCAGCCTGCTTGTGCTGGCTGAGTCTCTGTCACTCATGTCAAATCTTTAGATTTGTGTTCATTGGCCAGGGTTCGTAGATTGTAATGTATGTGATCGATACACTTGTTTTTCCGAGTCTTTTTTGCAAGAGGGATCCAAGGTGGCTTCTACCTAGTCAGCCATCTTGGCCCCGCCTCCCATGATAGATTTTTTTAACTACATGAAATTGTACTCCTTCAGGAATTTTGAAGAGCAAAAATAGCATCTATTTTGCAGATTCTTAAAGAAACCAGCATGTAGATTTGTCATCTAGCCACATGATGTTAGCAAAAATTGTTGGACTGACTCTGTTCTCTTTCTCACTGAATGTAGAGCAAAACTGAGAGTTGAAGAAATGAAAGTACTGGAACACATTCTTGATAAATAAACACTTGTGATCACTCAGTTTATGATCTTTTTAGTGGTCAAAGAATAAAACAAAAATGGTTGCTATCCTTGACTTCAGATTTTGAAATTTAATGAAATCATTAGTTCGAATCTATCTGCCAATGTATCTGTCCATCTCCCAATCTATCATCTAGCTATCTATCTAATCTATTTTCCAAAGCCAAAAAAAAAAAAAAAAAAAACCCTTTGCCATCTAGTTGATTTTTATGACTCATAGCAACCCTATAGGACATAGTAGAACTGCCTTATAGGATTTCCAAGGAGTGACTTGTGGATTCACCATAGCCCTTAATCACTGTGCCACCAGGGCAATTTGAATCTGTATACCTGCCTATCATCTATCTATGTATCTGTCTGTCTGTCTTTCTGTCTGTCGGTTGGTCGGTCTGTCTATCAATCATCTATCTATCATCTATTAATCTATCATCTATCTATCTATCTGTCTATCTATCTAATCATCTATCATCTCTCTATCATCTAACCTATTTTCTAAAGCCAAAAAGAAACTGAAATATAAATGTAAAATATTGGGGAAAAATACTTGAAAATAGGGACATGGTAGATTATTATTGCTATAAATTGCTATAAAACCATTGCCGTTGAGTTGGTTCCAACTCACAGCGACCCTATAGGACAAAGTAGAGCTGCCCCATAGGGTTTCCAAGGAGTGTCTGGTGGATTCGAACTGCTGACCTTTTTGGTTAAGAGCCATAGCTCTTAAACAGCATGCCACCAGTGTTTCCTATAGCACCTCAGATTGTCAATAGCTCTCATTCAAAACCCAAAACAAAAATTTTATAAGAAAATACACATTTTTGCTACATTAAGTAGAGTGAGAAAAAATGAAATTAGGGAAAACACATCCTTCTATGCAAGGGTCAAACATTTTTATTCAAGTGAGATGCATATATTAATAACCTAGTGGAATGATTTTTAAAATGAATAAGGTAATTGATTTAGAGATAGAAAAATACCCTAATTTAAATACCCAATGGGACCTGTATATTAACTCTGAAATTAAATACCTGAATGTTCAGATAGGACTTCAACATCTTCATTAAAATAAAGAGAAAATATCTCTTTTCCACCATGGATATACATACAAGACAGTAGTCTACTGAACATAAAGTATACGATTAACTATGTAGCAAACAACGGGCCTATTCATCTATAGAGAAATTTTTTACTTATGTATTTTAAAAAAGTGAAGTTGATGTCAGAAATAATATAATTAAGATCACAAGTGACTACTGACTCTCACTTCTATACTAGTCCTAGACTAACAAAAAGATTTAACGAAACTCCTTATTCCTAGTAATTAATATCACCCTCATCATTAGACTAAGAAGACAAAATTATTTACTGTAGTCTGCACAAACAGGAAAAAAGTAATATTTAAGACTTTATAGATTGAATCCAAGACAAAGATAAAGAAAATAATTGATTGTGCTTGTTTTTCCTACAGCTACATTTCTTTCCCTACTTTATTTAGACTTTTGAAATTACTAACTGTATCTTGAAGATATTTCAAAATGATGAGTTCAAATGCAACATATTATGAGAAGACTGATGATTTGGAATCAGAAAAAATAATCATTGAAGAAAATAAGTCAAAGGAACAATGGAGCAGTACTGCATCAAAGCTAAAATTAATGGCGTATACTGGAGAATTTTGATCATACGGAAAATATATAACTCCTAATAATTCTATATGTTGATAAATTTAAAGTCTTTTCATAAAGTAAAAGATGTTGAACATGCGTAGTAAATTGACACTGGCAAAGTTGGCAAAATTTTATAAAAACTTATTGCAATAATTTGTTAAACGTACACAGAAAACACATCTGAAATAATACTTATCCTCTCTCTATTTAGAACATTTAAGCAGAATTCAGATTATTTGGAAATGATTAGCCAATATTTAAATCACTTTTCAAGTCCAAAGGAGAAAGAGAAGAAAGAACTTCGTATTGTAATAAGTAAAACTTTAATGTATACGGTACAGTGAATTAGAAGATGTTTAGGCTGATCTGTACTATAATTTTAGGGATCACCTGCCTTTTCAAACTGTGACAAATATTTACACTTGTTTACATTTCTGGTTATCAAGTTTTTTCTGATAGTAGCTTTAAAAAAGATCCTGTTATTTCTGCTTTTTTGTTTTTTTCCCAATGTCGATTTAATAGGATTCATAAGTGAAATGAAGAACCAGTCAAAGGAGATAGAGTTCATTCTCTTGGGACTGACAGATGACCCAGAGTTGCAAATTGTGATTTTTATATTTCTCTTTCTCAATTACATTTTGAGTGTGATGGGGAACTTAGCTATCATCCCCCTCACGCTGTTGGATCTTCGCCTCAAGACGCCAATGTATTTTTTTTCTCTGAAATTTCTCCCACTTGGAAATCTTATTGACAACAATATCTATTCCTAGATTTCTGACAAGCATTGTGACTAAAAACAAAATCATTTCCTGCAATGGTTGTGCATCTCAATTGTTCTTTTTCCTCTTAATATGTGTTACAGAGTTTCACCTTCTGCCTGTCATGTCTTATGACCCTTATGCAGACATCTGCAAACCGTTGCATTATCCCATCATTATGAGAAGCCAAGTGTGCTACCAACTGGTACTCAGTTCATGGACAGCTGGCTTTCTGATTACCATTCCACCGTTGGTCATAGGGCTGAAACTAGAACTCTGTGCTTCCAAAGTAATGGATCATTTCATGTGTGACACTTCTATCTTACAGATGTCTTGCATAGACACTCACTTCCTAGAATTAATTTCATTTGTTTTTATCAGCTATAATACTTGTGGTCACATTGCTGTTAGTGATTTTTTCCTATACATATATAATCAAGACCATTCTAAAAATCCCTCCTACTCAGAAAAGAACGCTTTTTCCACTTGTTCTGCCCACATGATTGTAGTTTCCCTTACTTATGTTAGCTGTATCTTCATTTACATGAAGCCATCAGCAAAAGAAAGGGTGACTTTATCCAAAGGTATAGCTGTTATCTATGCTTCATTTGCTCCTTTATTAAATCTCTTCATTTATAGTCTAAGGAACCAGCAAGTGAAACAAGTTTTCAAGGATACATTCAAAAAGATTGTCACTGTTTTCAAAAAATGAGGAAAAATTTTTAAAAATTTGATGTAAACATTAAATAAAGATTATTGCTCCTATGTTCCTGTTTACTTAATCTGTTCTTTCAATTAATTGACTTTCTTATAGCATTTTAAACAAATTCAGTGTGATTCACTCTTCCCTACTTCTCTTTATGATTAATATTTCCTGCAGTGTTATAGAATTCTCCCTTTTAGGTTTCACCACAAATTTATTATTATTACCTCCCAAGATATGGAACTCTTTTTCCCTTAAAAAAAAAAACTGAGAAAAAATCCAATTATAATTATTTATTAATATACCGTGTACAGAAGTCCTGATGGTGTAGATGTTAATTGCTATGGCTGCTAACCAAAAGGTTGGCAGTTCAAATCCACCAGGTCCTCTGTGAAAACCCTATGGGGCAATTCTATTCTATCCTATAGGGTAGCCAGGAATCAGAATCAACTCACCGTCATCGGGTTTGGTTTTTCATTTTATATCCTGTACAAATGGTTGGATGAGTATAATTGATTAACATCCATTTAGTATAGTATGCTTATCCTAGGTTCTACACTAGTCAAAATTTTCGTCCTTATTAGGATGAAAAAGCTTACTGTGGAGGAAACAAAGAAACCAACAAATATCATAGATAGTAATTTCTCTTATAATGGAGCAATATACAGAATTATGTGTTCATAGTAATGAATGCTTACTTATTTTAGTGAATCAGGAATGCAGTTCGAAAAGAGGTGATTCTTGTGACACTTGCAATATACATGAAAGAAAGTGTAAAGGAATGTTATAGACGTGTGTAAGAGCATGCACACTATTTGGGGGGCACAGTAGTTCAAATATTGCTAGCTAGTATCACTAACCCGAAAATGAGTAGCATAGTGTTTTGTGTCAGCTAGCCAGGTTGTAACTCCAGATTTACATGTCAGCCTGGTTAAGTTTCCAAACTCTATATTGGTAAGTTTCCCCATTCATGAAATATAAATTACTATTGTTCTTACTTGAAAAGGTTATTTTCAGAATGAAATGAAGTATGTATAAAACAATTCACGGTCAGCACGTGGCCTACAATGAGCTCTCAATAAGTGTTAGCTGCCCTTTGGGAGGAAAAATTGTGTCAGTTGGGGTAGATTGTAACAATGCAAGAAAAAGAGGAAGGCTTTAAATCATAAAAATTTGTTATTTTTGTTGTTAAACAGTGCAGTCAAATCAGTTTGACTCATAGCGACCCCATGTACAACGGACAGAAACATTGGTGCTGCGCCATCCTCACAATTATTGCTATGTTTGAGCCCATTGTGGTAGGCACTGTGTCAATTCATCTTGGTGAGGACCCTCCCATTTTTTGCAGATCTTCTGCTTTAGCAAGCATGATATCCCTCTCAAGGTACTTGTCTCTTATAATAACATACCTAAAGTACTTGATGTCTCACGATCCTCATTTCTAAGGAGCTCTCAGAAAAAAGTACTTCTGTATTTTTTTGAAGACAGATTTTTTCACCCTCCTGGCAGTCCATGGTATAGTCAATACCCTTTGCCAATGCCATAATTCAAATGCAAAAATTTTTTCTTCAGTAATTTTTATTCCTTGTCCTGCTTTTGCATGCATATGTGGCAATTAAAAATATCATGGCTTGGGTGGGGTGCACCTTAGTCCTAAAAGTGAGGTCTTTGTTTTTAACACTTTAAAGAGGTCTTTTGCAACAGATTTGTCCAATGCAATGTGTTGTATGATTTCTTTTTTCATTTGACCTTTTTCTTTTTTTGTATTGTCATTTAGATGAAGGTTTACAGAGCAGATTTGTTTCTCATTAAACAATTAATACACATATTGTTTCGTGACATTGGTTACCAACCCCATAACATATATCACCGCTCTCCCTTCTCAACCTTGGGTTCCCTATTACCAGCTTTCCTGTCCCCTCCTTCAATCTCATCCTTGCCCCTGGGTTTCTGTGACCATTTACTCTCATTTTGTTTTATGAGCCTGTCTGATCTTTGGCTGAAGGGTGAACCTCAGGAATGACTTCAGTACTGAATTTAAAGTGTGTCCAGGGGGCATACTCTGGGTGTTTCTCCAGGCTCTGTCAGACCAGTAAGTCTAGTCTTTTTTTGTGAGTTAGAATTTTGTTGTACATTTTTCTCTAGCTCTGTCCAGGACCCTTATTGTGATCCCTGTCAGCGCAGTAAGTGGTGGTAGCCAGGCAACACGTAGTTGTGCTAGACTCAGTCTGGTGGAGGCTGTGGTAGTTGTGGTCCATTAGTCCTTTGGACTAATCTTTCCCTTGTGTCTTTGGTTTTCTTCATTTTCCCTTGCTCCAGATGGGGTGGGACTAGTGGAGTATCTTAGATGGCCACTCACAAGCTTTTAAAATGCCAGAAGCTACTCACCAAAGTAGGATGTAGAACATTTTCTTTATAAACTATGTTATGTCGATTGAGATAGATGTCCCCCGAGGCTGTGGTCGCCAGCCCACAGCCCAGTTATTCAGTCCCTCAGAGAGTTTGGATCTGTCTATGAAGCTTCCATGTCCTTGCCTTGGTCAAGTTGTGCTGCATTCCCCAGAACTGTGTATTGTCTTACTCTTCACCAAATTTACCACTTATATATTGTCTAGTTGGCATTTTTCCTTCCCCAACCCTCCCCTTCCTAGGATTGTTTCTTGCTGTGTGTAAGCCTTTTTATGAGTTTTTATAATAGTGGTCTCATGCAGTATTTGTCCTTTTGTGATTAATTTTTTACACTCAGCGTAATGCCCTCCAGATTCATCCATGTTGTGAGATGTTTCACAGATTCATCATTGTTCTTTGTTGTTGCATAGTATTCCATTGTGTGTATGCACTCTAGTGGTTTATCCATTCAACTGTTGATGGCACTTAAGTTTTTTCCATCTTTTTGTTATTGTGAATAATGCTGCAATGGACATAGGTGTGCATATGTCTGTTTGTGGGATGGCTCTGATTTCTCTAGGATATATTCCTAGGAGTAGGATAGCTGTGTCATACGGTATTTCTATTTCTAGCTTTTTAAGGAAGCTGCCGTATCGTTTTCCAAAATGGTTGCACTATTTTACTTTCCCACCAGCAGTGCATAAGAGATCCAGTCTCTCTGCGGCCTCTCCAACATTTGTTATTTTCAGTTTTTTGGATTTGTGCTAGTAATGTCACGGTGAGACGGTATCTCATTGTAGTTTTGATTTGCGTTTTTCTAATGGTTAGTCATCTCGAGCATTTTCTCATATGTCTGTTAGCTGCCTGAATGTCTTCGTTAGTGAAGTGTCTATTTATATCCTTTGTCCATTTTTTTAAATTGGATTATTTGTTTTTTTGTTGTAGGGGTGTTGGGTTTTCCTATA
Source organism: Loxodonta africana (assembly GCF_030014295.1). Classification (NCBI taxonomy): domain Eukaryota; kingdom Metazoa; phylum Chordata; class Mammalia; order Proboscidea; family Elephantidae; genus Loxodonta; species Loxodonta africana. Next base: position 2,399,702 of record NW_026975065.1, read on the forward strand.
GATTTTAGAGATTAGACCTTTGTCAGATTTGCTATAGACAGTTTTTTTCCCAGTGTGTAGGTTGTCTTTTTACCCTTTTGGTGAAGTCTTTTGATGAGCATAAGTGTTTAATTTTTAGAAGATCCCAGTTATCTAGCTTATCTTCTGTTGTTTTTGTATTGTTAGTTATGGTTTGTATGCTATTTATGCCATGTATTTGGGCCTCTAGTGTTGACCCTGGTTTTTCTTCTATGATCTTTATAGTTTGGGGTTTTATATTCAGGTCTTTGATCCATTTGAATTAATTTTTGTGTATGGTGTGACATTTGGGTCTTATTTCATTTTTTTACAGGTGGACATCCAGTTTTGCAGGCACCACTTATTAAAAAGACTGTCTTTTCTCCATTTAACAGGGTTTGGACCTTTGTCAAAGTCTTAGTGACCAGATGGGTGGATTCCGTCTGGGCTCTCAGTTCTGTTCCACTGGTCAAAGTGTCTGCTGTTGTACCAGTACCAGTTTTTGTTGACTACCATAGCTGTATAGTAGGCTCTGAGGTCAAGTAGTAGGAGTCCTCCTACTTTGTTCTTTTACTTCAATAGTGCTTTACTTATCTGGGGCCTCTTTCCTTTCCACATAAACTTAATGATTACTTTTTCCATCTCTGAAGAATGCTGTTGGTATTTGGATCAGGATTGCATTGCATTCGTAGATTGCCTTGGGTAGAATTAACATTTTCACAATGTTGAGTCTACCTATCCATGAGCATGGTAGGTTCTCCACTTATGTAGGTCTATTTGGTCTCTCGACGTAGTGTTTTGAATTTTTCTTTGTATAGGTCCTTTATGTCCCTGGTTAGATTTATTCCTAAGTATCTTGGTTTGTTTGTTTGTTTGTCTTTAGTTGCTATGATAAATGGTGTTGCTTTCCTGATTTCCTTTTTGTTTTTCTCTTTATGATGTATAGGAATCTGACTGATTTTTCTATGTTTATCTTTTATCGACTCGAAGGCAGTGGTTGGTGGGTGGATCTTTTATCCTACTACTCTGCTGAATCTTTCTGTTACTTCCAGCAGTTTTCTTGTGTAGGCATTTGGGTTCTTCATGTATAGTAATTTTACTTCTTCCTTACCAATTTGGATGTCCTTTATTTCTTTTTCTTGCCTTATTGCTCTAACTAAGACTTCCAGCACAATGTTAAATAAGATTGGTCTTCTTGTTTTCGGGGGGGGATGTTTTCCTCCTCCCTCTGTTTAGAATGATGTTGGCTGTTGGATTTGTATGAATGCCCTTTATTACGTCAAGGAATGTCCCTCTATTCCTGTTTTGCTTGGTTGGTATCTGGCGGAGGCTGTCTTAAGTGCTAGATTCAGGTTGTTGTCCAATATTGTTTGTTTTCTAACTGAAGGACTCCCTTTAATAATTCTTGTAAGTTTGGTCTGGTTTTTCCATATTCCTTTCATTGCTGTTGATCTGGAAATGTCCTAATTTTGCCATCATAGTTGAGTGAGAGTTTTGCAGGATATATTATTCTTGGTTTGGAGTTTTTTGCATCACTTGATTTCCTGACTGCTGTTTTCATGGGTGTTGGTTGTGAATCCAATTAAAATGAAATCATCGGCAACTTTAACATTTTCTCCTTTTATCATGATATTGCTTGATTGTCCAGTTTTAGGATTTTTGTTTTCTCTATGTTGAGGTTCAATCCACAAAAAAGTTTCTATGCACTGAAAACGCACTGGCACCTAGTCTGGTAGGTCTGAACCAAAACCAAACTCACTGCCATCTAGTCGATTCCGACTCATAGCGACCCTCCAGGGCAGAGTAGAATTGCCTGATAGAGTTTCCAAGGAGCGCTTGGCAGATTCGAACTGCCGACCTCTTGATTACCAGCCATAGTACTTAACCACAAAAATTTAGTGTGATTAGATTATTGAGGTAAAAATTCTATGTGTGTCATACCTAAAATAACTTTTCAAATCACATTGAATAGTTTAGAAACACAAACTATAGGTGATTCTGAGGCAGATGTTTCATATAGGATTTTCTTTTTTTAGTATAAGAATTTATGTGATCAGATATTTACTTCATAAAGATTTCTCTGCCAAATGTCCTGAGGTTAGATTTTGAGATGATCGTGTTTAGAAAGAGAAGTTGGAGGGCCAATGCTTTAAGCTCAATGAGGTATTCCAAATGTTTAAAACACAATAGTGTCAGTGAATCGAAATCTCAGGAAGTGAACTCAGGAGATGTTTAGGAGAACAAACTGAGGGAAACTATTGAACATTTGCATATCTGGAATAAGTGAAAGAAAGTTATAAAATGTTTGTTCTTGGGCCTAACCTACTTTCTACTTCTGCACATAAACACTCAAGTTTTTAATGTCTTTTAAAAGAGACAGCTTTATTAATATACTGTCAGATTTTTAAAAAATCACCTGCAAAACATATGAGGTTCCAAACTGGATATAATTTGGCATAACAGACACATAAGTGAAGAATTCACTAGACGTTTGATGGTGCAACTATTATATATATGGACCTGAATGGATATCATTTAAGTTCAGATTTGTGTTGAAATTTGTTTTACAAACTTTCAAAGGAAGCATTGTGGGTCATCTACTTTTCCTTGGCAGAGAGAAGAGTGTGGGATTATGTGATTATATTCAAGGCCCTGAGAACCTCCATGCACACTGAGTTTGTTTCCTCAATTAGTTCCTTAAAAAAAACAGACCTTTTAACTTCTTGCACAAAAATCTTTCCAATAAGCAGAGAAAAGAAAATCCTTGCTTTTAACATATAAAGAAGTAATTTCTGTGACAATATTTTTACAAAGAATAAGTGGGACAGAGACTTATTAAATATTATTGAAAGTAAGGTATTGTTAATTTGAATTTGTTCTAAGATGCTAAGTATAATCTTCACAGACTTTTTGAGAAAATAATATAAAATATATATTGGAAAATATACAACAGGAAATTTTAAAATTACACTAGAAATTATTGATTTAACACAATAGAGGCCTGGAATCAAGAAATAGACCAACTAAAAATGACATAAGACCTATAGAAAATAAATTGCAAGAAGGAAAACAGAAGTCATCTATTTAAATTAAATTTAAAAAGTGAAACAACTCAACTGAAAGGCAGAAGTTGGAAAAATGCATGAAAAAGGAAACATGATACAAATATACACCAGTCTACAACAGACACACTTAAGATGTGAAGACACAAATCGGGTGAAAATAAAGAACGGTAAAACATAAGCCATTTGTTAAGACTTGAAAGTGTCACTGCAAGTGATGAAGTCTTATCCCTTATGCCTGTCAGTGTAACCTTGTTTGGGGAAATAGGGTTATTCTTTTAAGATAATATCAGAGTAAGGTAGGTTCTGATCCTAATAACTTCTGACGGAAGTATTATAAAAGGAGAGAACACACAGGGAAATGTAGAGAGTCACACAGGCAACAGAGACACCATGTGAAGATAGAGGCCAATGAACCTACATGTATCCAAGGACTGTCAAAAAAAGCCAGGGGCTACAAGAAGCCAGAAGAGAGAGGAGGATATTCCCCCAGAACAAAAAGAGAAAGATAATAGCCCTGCCAGTACCCTAAATTTGGACCTCTAACCTCCAAAATTGTGAGAGAATATATTAATGTGTTATGGAAGCCCTAGGAAACTAAGACACCAAGCGAGCAGTATCAAAAGAAAGCTGAATTAGCTATACTAATATCTGACATATTAGACTTTGAGTAAAAAAAGTTACCAGACAAGAAGAACATTTAAAAATTATAAAAGTGTTAATCCATTGGGAAGATCAAGTAATTAGGAAAATATACATTGGAGTGGAAGCCAAGATGGAAGAGTAGTCAGATGCACTAAGCCATCCCGCTGCAACAAAGACATGACAAAACAAGTAAAACATATACAGACATCAATCCTGGATCCCTGAACCTTAAATGAAGGGTTAAAGTATTAGATGGAAGTTACTGAGAAGAACAAGAAACATATAAAACGGAGCAGGAATAGAGATACGGAGTGGAGATTCCCTTGCCAAACAGCATGACTCAGCGTGGCCATCTTGAAATAAAACCAACAACCCCACATACAGAAAGGCACCTCCACAGGATTCCCAATAAGAGATAGAGGCACAACACAGGCATACCCAGGGCTAAGTAAGATCACATTGCTGCCTGCAACTCAAGGAGGAGACCAAAATCTTTCCAGTGGTAACTACAGGGGAACAATCCTACACTCCCCGCCCCTCTGGTGAACAGCAGCTATAACCACCCCATCCTGGCAACCCCAAATGCCGGGAACCACAGTACCAACCCACCCTGTTGCCCTCCTCCATTTAGCATCCTCTGCCCCGCCTTTGCCCCCCCACCTCTTTCTTCCACCTTCTGGCTGTGGCCCCAGTGGGACCTGGCCCGGACCCCGGGCCCTTCCCTGCAGGCTCCAGATGACTCCTGCCACCCACTGTGGCCCCAAGGGGACTTGACATGAACCTCAGGCCCTTCCCTGACAGCTCCAGACATCTACTGCCACCAGCCTCACCCCAGACGGTACACAAGCAGGATTCCAGACTCTTCCTCGCTGGCCCTGGGCCCCTTGTGCTGTCCACCACGGCCCCATGGAGACCCGGTTAGGAGCCCAGGCCCCTCCCTGCCTGCAACAGAAACCCCAACACCACCCATCTGGTGAAAGAGATCAAGGAAAATGCAGACAAAACTAACCAATATATAGCCAAAGTCAAAGAAAACACAGACAAATCATAGGAAGAATTCAGAAAAAATAATACAGAATAAAAGTTCAAAATAAATAATTAGAAATCTTACAAAAACAGCAATTACAAATCAAAATGATAATCAACAAGATTTCAGAAATGACAGTATCTTAAAAGGTTTGAGGAGCAGGTTTGAAACAATGGAAGACAGAATCAGAAAAACTGAAAACAAATCTTTGGATACCAATTTGTTTGAGGAAAAACTCAGAGAAAAGAATGAAGAAACCATGAGAACGATGTGGGATACAATCAAGAGCAAAATTTTGCTTTGCTTTTAGACTTTATTTTCTTCCTTGCATTGCCTTTTTACTTTTTTACCTTTTTCCTTGCCTTGCCTTGCTTTGCATTTTTGCCTTTTTGTCTTGCCTTGTGTTTTTGCCTTTTTGTCTTGACTTGCCCTTTTGCCTTGTCTTTTTGCCTCTTTTCCTTTCCTTTTTGCCTTTTTTCTTGCATTGTTGCCTTGAATTTTTCCCTTGCCTTTTCATTGCCTTTTTGCCCATATGATTTGCCTTTTTCCATTTTTATCGATTTGCCTTCCCTTTATGCCTTTTTACCATATTGCCTTTCTTTTTGCCCTTTGTCTTGCCTTTTTTCCTTGCATTTTACCTATTTGCCTTGCCCTTTGATTTTTTGCCTTTTTGCCTTTTTTCCTTGCCTTTTTCCTTCTGCCGTATCTTTTTACCTGTTTGTCTTTTTCCTTCCCTTTTTGTCCTTTTGCCTGGCTTTTTTCCTTTTTTCCTTTTTTACTTCCCTTTTTCCTTTTTTACTTCCCTTTTTCTTTTTTTTCCTTTTTTCCTTGCCTTTTTCCCATGTCTTTTTGGGTTTTTGCCTTTTTTCCTTGCCTTTTTTCCATTTAACTTTTGCCTTATCTCTTTTCCTTTTTGCATTGCCTTTTGCCTTTTTGCTTTCCTTTTAGCCTTTATTCCTTTCCTTGCATTGCCTTTTGGCCTTTTCTCTTTTTCCTTGCCTTGCCTTGCTTTTCGTTTTTGTCTTGCCTTGTGTTTTTGCCTTTTTGCTTGGCTTGCCTTTTGACTATTTGACATTTTGCCTTCTTTTTTGCCTTTTTCCATTGTCTGTTTTCCTTTTTCCCTTTTGTGTTGCCTTTTTCCTTTAACTTTTTCCCTTGCCTTTTCAATACTCTTTTGCCTTTATGACTTGCCTTTCTGCCTTTTTACCGGTTTGCCTTCCCTTTTTGACTTTTTACCACCGTATTGCCTTGTCTTTTTGCCTTTTTGTCTTACCTTTTTGCCTTTTCCCTTTTTGCCTTGCATTTTATGTTTTGCCTTGTCTCTTGACTTTTTGCCTCTTTGCCTTTTTTCCATTTGCCTTTTTGTCATTTTGCCTTGCCTTTTTGCCTTCTCTTTTTCCCTTTTTAGCCTTCCTTTTTAGCTTTTTGCCTTGTGTTTTAGACTTTTTGCCTTTTTGCTTTTTGTCCTTTTGCCTTACCTTTTTTCTTTTTTCCTTGCCTTTATTCCTTTTTGCCTTGTCTTTTTCCCTTTTTGCTTATTTGCCTTTTTCTTTTGCCTTTTTGCCTTTTTTTCCTTGCCTTGCCTTTTTGCCTTGCCTTTTTCCCTTGTCTTTTTGCCTTTTTGGCTTTTTTCCTAGCCTTTTTTCCATTTTAACTTTTGCCTTATCTGTTTTCCTTTTTGCCTTTTTGCATTGCCTTTTTGCTTTGCCTTTTAGCCTTTATTCCTTTCCTTGCATTGCCTTTTTGCCTTTTTACTTTTTTACCTTTTTCCTTGCATTGCCTTGCTTTCAATTTTTACCTTTTTGTCTTAACTTCTGGTTTTGCCTTTTTGTCTTGACCTGCCTTTTGACTTTTTGCCTTTTTTCCTTGTCTTTTTGCCTTTTTCCTTGTCTTTTTGCCTTTCCTTTTTGCCTCTTGTCTAGTCTTTTTGCATTGAGTTTTTCCCTTTTTACCTTGCCTTTTTCATTGCCTTTTTGCCTTTATGATTTTCCTTTTGCCTTTTACCTGTTTGCCTTAACTTTTTGCCTTTTTATCGTATTGCCTTGCCTTTTTGCCTCTTTGCTTTGTATTTTAACTTTTTGCCTTGTCTTTTACCTTTTTGCCTTGTCTTTTGACTTTTTTCTTTTTTTGACTTTTTGCCTCTTTGCCTTTTTTCCTTTTTACCTTCTGCCTTATCTTTTTGCCTTTTGTCCTTTCCTTTTTGCCTTGCCTTTTTTCCTTTTTGCCTTGCCATTTTGCCTTTTTTCTTTTTGCCTTCCCTTTATTCTTTTTGCTGTTTTGCATTTTTACCATGCTTTGCCTTGCCTTTTTGCCTTGCCTTTTCCCTTGTCTTTTTGGATTTTTGTCTTTTTTCCATTTTAACTTTTGCCTTATCTCTTCCTTTTTGCATTTTGGCATTGCCTTTTTGCTTTGCCTTTTAGGCTTTGTTCTTTTCCTTTCATTGCCTTTTGTCTTTATACTTTTTTACCTTTTCACTTGCCTTGCCTTGCTTTGCGTTCTTGCCTTTTTGTCTTCCCTTGTCTTTTTGCCTTTTCCCCTTGTCTTTTTGCCTTTTTCCCTTTCCTTTTTGCCCTGCGTGTTGCCTTTTTGCCTTGACTTTTCCCTTTTAACTTTGCTTTTTTCATTGCCTTTTTGCCTTTTTACCAGTTTGCCTTCCCTTTTTGCATTTTTTACCATATTGCTTTGCCTTTTCCCTTTCTGTCTTCTCTTTTTGCCTTTTCCCTTTTTACCTTGCGTTTTACCTCTTAGCCTTGTCTTTTGACTTTTTGCCTCTTTTCCTTTTTTACATTAGCCTTACCTTTTTGGCTATATATCCTTTTGCCTTGCCTTTTTGCCCTTTTTACTTTCCCTTTTTGGGTTTTTGCCTTTTTACCTTGCCTTGCCTTTTCGCCCTTTTTGTCTTTTTCCCTTGTCTTTTTGGCTTTTTGACTCTTTGCCTTTTTACCGTTTGCTTATTTTTGAACTTTTTGTCCTTTTGCCTTTCTTTTTTGCCTTTTTTCCTTGCCTTTTTCCCTTTTTGTCTTGCCTTTTTGCCTTACCTTTTCCCTTTTTGCCTTTCCTTTCAGCTTTTTGCCCTGTCTTTTTGACTTTTTCCTTCTTTGCCTTTTTTCCTTATCTTTTTGCATTTTTGCCCTTTTGCCTTGCCTTTTTGCCGTTTTTCTTTTTGACATCGCTTTTTCCTTTTTTGCATTTTTATCTTGACTTGCCTTGCCTTTTTGCCTTTTTGCTTGCCTTTCCCTTGTCTTTTTGGATTTTTGCCTTTTTTCCATTTTTACTTTTGCCTTATGTCTCTTCCTTTTTGCATTTTTGCATTGGCTTTTGCCTTTTGCTTAGTCTTTTAGCCTTTATTCCTTTCCTTTCATTGTCTTTTCGCCTTTTTATTTTTTGCCTTTTTCCTTCCCTTGCCTTGTTTTACTTTTTTGCCTTTTTGTCTTTCTTTGTGTTTTTGCCGTTTTCCTTGTCTTTTTGCCTTGTTCCCTTTTTCTTTTTCCTTTTTGCCTTGACTTTTTCCCTTTTAACCTTGCCTTTTTCGTTGCCTTTTTACCGGTTTGCCTTCCCTTTTTGCCTTTTTACTGTATTCCCTTGCCTTTTTGCCTTTTCTCTTTTACCTTGCATTTTCCCTTTTTGCCTATTTGCCTTTTTTCCGTTTGCCTTATCTTTTTGCCTTGTCTTCTTGCCTTGCCTTTTTGCCTTCTCTTTTAGCTTTTTGCCTTGTCTTTTTTACTTTTCCCTCTTTGCCTTTTTTCTTTTTGCCTTATCTTTTTGCTTTTTTGCCCTTTTGTCTTGTGTTTTTGCCTTTTTTCCTTGCCTTTATTCCTTTTTGCCTTGCCTTTTTTCATTTTTACTTTTTTGCCTTTTTATCTTGCCTTGCCTTAGCTTTTTGCCCTGCCTTTTTCCTTTTTTGCCTTTTTCCCTTGTCTTTTTGGCTTTTGCTTTTTTCCTTTCCTTTTTTCTATTTTAACTTTTGCCTTATCTCTTTTCCTTTTTGCATTTTGTGTTGCCTTTTTTCCTTTTTCCTTTTTTACCTTTTTCCTTGCCTTGCTTTACATTTTTGCCTTTTTGTCTTGCCTTGTATTTTACTTTTTTGTCTTGACTTGCGTTTTGACTTTTTGTCTTCCTGCCTTTTCGCCTTTCCCTGTCTTTCCTTTTTGCCTTTTTGCAGTGCCTTGCCTTTTTGCCTTTTTCCCTTGACTTTCTGCTTTTTTACCTTTTTGCCTTCAAGCTTTGCCTTCATGTCTTGCGTTTTTGTCTTTTTGACTTACCTTTTTGCCTTGCCTTTTTGTCTTGCTTTTACCCTATTTGCATTTTTGCCTTGATGCCTTGCCTTTTTGCCTTGATGCCTTGCTTTTTTGTCTGTTTGCCTTATTGTCTTCCTTTTTGCCTTTTTTTTTTTGCATTTTTACCTTTTTATATTGCTTGCCTTGCCTTTTGCCATTTTTGCCTTGACTGGCCTTTTTTCTTTTTTCTTGCCGTGCCTTGCATAGCCTTTTTCTTTGCCATGCCTTGCCTTGCCTTTTTGCCTTGCCTAGCGATGCCTTTTTGCCTTTTGGGCATGCCTTTCTTCCTTTTTCCCTGGCCTTTTTACCGTTTTCCCTTTTGGCTTGCCTTTTCTCGTTTTGTCTTGCATTTTTTGCCTTCATTTTTGGCCTTTCTGCTTTTTTGCATTTTTGTATTGCCTTTTTGCTTTTTTGCCTTTTTACCTTGACATGCCTTGCGTTTTTGCCTTTTTGCCTTATTGCATTGTGAGGAGCTTGGGGGATCTGCCCTTCGGAAATGAAATGTTTCCTCAGGAAAACTCCATTGCGGTAGCCCTCTTCTGGAAGTGGAATGAGCATGTTGAGTTAGCACTAAGAGATTGTTAAAGCACGTTTTAGCCCAGGAAAAAGTAAGTGCATGGTGAAATCCTAACAAGCTCAAGTGCCTTTCCACAGTTCAAAGTGTATAAATCTACACTCTTTACCAAGTAAGTGAGCAAGGAGGCAAAATCAGTCTGCATGTTACTCAGTGAAAGAAAGAACTCCCTGACTTCATCCACTCCTCTGAGAAAAGCAGGTATTATAAGAGACTGTCTATTATTTTCTCTTTCCTGCAGTGAGCTCACAAAATCTAACCCTTGCAAAGGCAAACTTCCCTCAAGAAAAATCCCTTGTGGTAGTCCTGTTGTTGAAGCAGAAAAAGTATGTAGTAGTTTCATTAAGAGATGTGAAAACACGTTGTTGACCAAGGAAAACAAAGTGCATGGTGAAATTCTAACAAACCCCGGTGCCTTTCCACAGTTCAAAGTGTGTAACTATACACTCTTTTCCAATTAAGAGAGCCAGAAGCAACATCAACCTCCATGATTCTCAGTAAAAGAGAGAGCACTCTGAGTTCTTCCATTCCTCTGAGGAAAGCAGTTAGAATGAGAAAACCGTCATTTGGTTTCACTTTCCTGTAATGAGCTCGGCAGATCTGCCCTTTGAAAATGGAAGTTTTCCTCAGGAATCTATATTGCGGTACCCCTCTTCTGGAAGTGGAACAAATACATAGAGTTAGTGTTAAGAGATTGTAAAAGCATGTGGTTGCCCAGGAAAGACAAAGTGCTTGGTGAAATCCTAACAAGCCCAAGTGCCTTTCTACAGTTTTTTAATCTATACACTCTTTTTCAAGTAAGAGAGCACAGAGGCAACATCAGTCTGCATGTTTCTCAGTGAAAGAAAGAACTTCCTGACTTCATCCACTCCTCTGAGAAAAGCAGGTATTAAGTGAGAGTGTCTATTCTTTTCTCTTTTCTGCAATGAGCACAGTAAGTCTGATCATTGCAAACATAAGCCTTCCTCAGGAAATGTCAATGGCGGTAGCCCTGTTCTTGAAGCAGAAAAAGTACGCAGTGTTGGGGTTAAGAGATTGTGAAAGCACGTTTTTGCACAGGGAAAACAAAGTGCATGGTGAAATCCTAACAAACCCAAGTGCTTTTGCACAGTTCAAAGTGTGTAACTACACACTCTTTTCGAAGACAGCACAGAGGCAACATCACCCTCATGTTTCTCAGTGAAAGAAAGAACTCTCTGACTTCATCCAGTCCTTTCACAAAAGCAGTCAGAATGAGAAAACCGTCATTCGGTTTCTTTCAATGGCAAAAGGTCAAAAAGTCGAGATATGAAGGTAAAAAGGCAAGGTAGTAAGGTAAAAAGGATATAAGGTAAACAGGCAAAAAGCAAGGCAAGGAAAAGCAAAAAGGCAAGGCAAAAATGAAAAATGTACAAAGGCAAGGCAATTTAAAAAGGCAAAAAGGCAAGGGAAAAATGAAATGCAAGACAAGAAAAAAGGGAAAAAGCCCAGGCAAGGGAAGGTAAAAAGGTAAAGGCAAAAAGGCAAGAGAAGGCAAGGCAAAAAGGTAAAAAGGCAAGGAAAGGAAAGCAAAAATGGCAGAAAGGCAAGGTAAAGCAAGGCAAAAAGGCGAAAAGAGATGGCAGGGCAAAAAGTCAAAAGGGCAAAAAGGCATGGCAAGGCAAAAATGCAAAATTAAAGGCAAAAAGGCCTAAAGGCAAAGAGGAAACGCAAAAATGGAAAAAGGCAAAATGGCAATAAGTCAAAGGCAAGTCAAGGCAAAAAGGAAAAAATGCAAGGCAAGGCAAAAATGGAAGGCAAGGCAAGGTAAAAAGGCAAAAAAGCAAAAAGGCAAAGGAAAAAGAAAAAAGGAAAAAAGGCAAGGCAAAAAGAAAAAGGAAAAAAGGCAAGGCAAAAAAGAAATAAAGGCAAGGAAAAAGGCAAAAACGCAAGGCAAAAGGGCAAAAAGGCAAGGCAGTAAGGTAAAAAAGCAAAAAGGGAAGGCAAACCAGTAAAAAGGCAAAAAAGTAAAACATAAAAGCAAAAGGCAATGAAAAAGGTATGGTTCAAAGGGGAAAAGTCAAGGGAAAAAGCAAGTCAAAAGGCAAAAAGACAAGGGAAAAAGGCAAAAAGACAAGGAAAAAGGCAAAAAGACAAGGAAAAAGGCAAAAGGCAAGTCAAGACAAAAAGGCAAAAACACAAGGCAAGAGAAAAAGGCAAAAATGCAAAGCAAGGCAAGGCAAGGAAAAAGGTGAAAAAGGAAAAAGGCAAAAAGACAAAAAAAGGAGAGAAGGGGGCCAAGATGGTGGACTAGGTGGACGCTACCGCGGATCCCTCTTGCAACAAAGACTCGGAAAAACAAGGGAATCGATCACATACATAACAATCTACGAACTCTGAACAACAAACACAGACTTAGAGACGGAAAACGAACAAGTACGGGCAGACAGCAACCGTTTTCAGAACTAGGAGCCAGTGTACCAGGCAGGTGACCTTCGGAGCCCGATCTGGGGCAGAGCCCAGGGGGGCAGACGGCACAGACAAGAGGTCCAGCCCTACCCCACCGAACCCATCCCGGGAGGAAGTCTAGCTGGTTGGCGCGGGCAGCGTAGTGGCGCAGTCGGTGGGAGAAGCACCCGGGAGGCAGTGACTGATCTTGGAGCGGGGAGAGCAGCGTCCCAGCCGGGGAGCCGTCCCGCTGGGAGTTTGGCAGGAAGCGGGCGTGGTGCGAGCAGGGGATCAGATATATTTCCCTAAAGCGACCCCGGGGTGGAGCCCACATGTTCGTGTGCGGGACGCCCACCCAGTTCACGCGAGCGGTGCAACGCACCGAAGGGAGAAGTCCCCAGGAGGAAGTGACTGGTCTCGAAGCAGGGAAAGCAGGGTCCCAGCCGGGGAGCCGTCCCGCTGGGATTATGGTGTGCGCGGGTGGGGCTTGAGCGCGGGGTCCAGTTATATTCCTCTGAATAGACCCCGGGGCGGCGCCCACAAGTTCGTCCGGGGGACGCCCACCCAGTTCGTGAGAGCGGTGCGGCGCACCGGAGGGAGAAGTCCCCGGGAGGAAGAGACTGGTCTCAGAGCAGAGAGAGTAGCGTCCCAGCCAGGGAGCCATCCCGCTGGGATTTTGGCGGACGGGGGCGGAGCGTGACCGCGGGGATCAGCTCTATATACTGTGGTGTTACACTCCTAGCTCTCTGATCCCTCCCCCACCCTCCCCAGGCGGCTCCATTAACATCCGAATACCCTGAGCCAGAGGGAGAATTCAGATAGGGATCTGACTGCATTTTTTTTTAGGTGATTACCTGGAAAATCTGGTTTCCCAGTGATGGCTCAGAGACAGCAGTCCATATCAAACCACATAAAGAAACAGACCACGACAGCTTTTCCAACCCCCCAAACAAAAGAAACAAAATCTTTCCCAAATGAAGATACAGTCCTGGAATTATCAGATGCAGAATATAAAAAAACTAATTTACAGAATGCTTAAAGATATCACAAATGAAATTAGGATAACTGCAGAAAAAGCCAAGGAACACACCAATAAAACTGTCAAAGAACTCAAAAAGATTATTCAAGAACATAGTGGAAAAATTAATAAGTTGCAAGAATCCATAGAGAGACAGCATGTAGAAATCCAAAAGATTAACAATAAAATTACAGAATTAGACAATGCAATAGAACGTCAGAGGAGCAGACTCGAGCAATTAGAATGTAGACTGGGACTTCTGGAGGACCAGGGAATCAACACCAATATAGCTGAAAAAAAATCAGATAAAAGATTTAAAAAAATGAAGAAACCCTAAGAATCATGTGGGACTCTATCAAGAAGGCTAACCTGCGAGTGATTGGAGTCCCAGAACAGGGAGGGGGGACAGAAAACACAGAGAAAATAGTTGAAGAACTCCTGACACAAAACTTCCCTGACATCATGAAAGACGAAAGGATAGCTATCCAAGATGCTCATCGAACCCCATTTAAGATTGATCCAAAAGAAAAACACCAAGACATATTATCATCAAACTTGCCAAAACCAAAGACAAACCAAAAATTTTAAAAGCAGCCAGGG